>NC_133617.1:9752313-9847313 GCF_048593235.1 Sminthopsis crassicaudata | reverse complement strand
TAATAGTGACTGAATGGAAGATGGATTTGGCTGGGAAGATATTTGAGGCAAGCAGATCTTCCATCAGTTATTGCAGTAGTCCAGGTATAGGGGTCCTCTGTACCCCAGTTCCATTTAACCACTAACAGACCATCTTTTACAAAAAAAAAAAATTACTGTAAAGGTATATTAGCAAATAAACACAGCTAAGTCCTCCAACAGTTGGGCCTTAATCCTTTTCTTCCCTTCCACCATCACCTCAGTCTCTAGGGAGGAGACCATGTCTATACCTCCACTCATTTCCTATAGGGCATAGCACCATGTTCTTAATGTAAAACCCATCTTGAGTTCGAGTTCCAGGTACCCTGGCTTCTCTGGGCTTCCTTGCTGGGGGGGACTGGCTGCAACACCCCCCTGGAATCCTGGCTCCAAGGTTGAACCACACCCCACCTGAATCAGAGAAGGACCAAGGGAACTGAACAGATCCAATGTCCCAGACATGTAAAAAGAGAGCAGGGAGAAAAGGGAAGCCTCTTTCTCTGTCACCTCTTGAGTTCATGGAAGCTGAACTGTGGCTGCTCTGTGATCCTTCCCCTCTGGATGCAGATGGAAGAGGTGTGCAAGAAAGAAGGTGAGACTGTCACAGTCTGGCCAGTTTTAAGGATGCTGCCTAGCAACCAACTGAAGAAGGCTGCTTTCCTACAGGAGTAGCTAAGGGAGCTCAGGTGCTTCCATGTTAGGTGATCTGGGCACATGCAAAGCACCTAAGCAATAAGGAATCAAGAAATGGTTAGAACAGAGTTGAGTAACTGGTATAATTCATTGCAAGGATGGGGATAATAATTTTTTCGATGAATTAATTTTTTTTAATTGAACAAGTGCCTCTTCTCAAAATAAGCATTCTCATATACAGAGCAGAGCAGAAAAGGAATACATGAAATATGTGGAAATGGGAATCTAGATTATGTATAGTTTTCCCTTATTAAAAAAGTATAATAAATCCACCATGTTGTTTTCCAAATTGTTCTGTCGGTATTTCTTTATGTTCTCTTTTGGCCATTTAAAAAAATTGCTTCAATGACCCTCTTTTCTTTCTTTTCTTCAGCAACATTGATAATTCCTTTCTTCCCCTAGTCATTCCCCACTCATCTACTGCCCTCCAAAAGAAAGACCCAATTCTTGTAAACCAGTAGGTTTAACCAAGTTAAATAAATCCATGCATTCATCATATCTCATTCTGCACCTTGGGGCTGTCACACCTCTGTCAGGATGTGGGTAACAAGATTCATCTCATCCTCTGGAGCGCTTGATCTTTGCATTGAGCAGAGTTCTTAAGTCTTTTAGAGTTGTTTCTCTTTAAAAATTGTTATTTTATAACTTATTCTCCTGGTTCTTCTCATTCCACTCTGCATCAGTTCATAAAAATCTTCTAGGGTTTCTCTGAACTTTGAACTTCTCCTGGTTCTTCTCACTCCATCTGTATCAGTTCATACAAGTCTTCTGGGGTTTCTCTGAACTCTGAACTTCTCCTGGCTCTTCTCACTCCATCTGTATCACTTCATACAAATCTTCTGAGGTTTCTCTGAGCTGTCCCCCTCCATTATTTTTGGAGAGGGAGGAAGAATATAATCAAGCCTCATTAATGTTCTTTTTAACTAAGGCTGCTAATTAACCTTTTCACATGCTGAACACTAAGGCTGACCCGAGTTGGAGCCTTTTCCAGGTAGCAAATGTACTGGTGGCTGTTCGGGTCTAGGAAGGGTCCATTTCTATTTCTTTTTTGCCTGATTCTCTCAGCTACATCTCCAAATAAATGTCTTGTGCTTTGAAGTTGGAAAGAAGAGAGCCCTGAGGGGTATGTCACCCTTTTAGTATATGCATGGGGTTCTGATTCAGCAGCCAATTAAGGCTTTTCATCATTACACAGTAAAAATCCATGAGTCATCATGGTGGAAGGTAAGCAGTGGAGGGAGAGCTTCAAAAGGTCTGGAGGGTAGAGAAGCTCCCCCACTTACTGGAATGGGGCCGAATAAGGCGAATAGGGGTCACAAGGAGGAGCTATATCTGAGTAAAATTTTCAGTAAAAGTGACGATGATGTGAAGGAGGGTTTCTTTCTTTGGCTTTTGAATTCTGGGTTAGGTTCTATGGAAGCCAAACTCCTAGGAAGTTTCTGCCCAGCTGCCCAGGGCAAGAAAGCCTTTTAGAACAGGTCTCAGGACACATGATATCATAAGAGCTCTGCCTAGGAGGGCCACACCAGCTCTATAACTAAGAATTTTGCCACCCTGAACAAGCCCGTAATATACTCTCAGCAGTTTCCTGTTTTAATCAATTACTCTTGATTACTAAGTGCTAAAATCCAGCTGTTTTTACCTGTTGAGGGAGTATAAATATTACTAGAATGCCCTGAATTCTGCCGCCCTGGGACAAAGGCTCAGTTGCTCAACACTAGTTTTATCTCTGGTCCAACACTGGGAGCTGTTGGAAATGCCAGATCCCATTTCCTTACTTATGCCGGTAGGAAAATCAAACGGAACTTGGAGTACCATTATTACTTCTCTTCTTTCTCTATCCCCACTCCAAACTTCTTCCCCTACAGTGTCCCTCTCTTGTCTCTTCACCCCTCCGTTCCAATGCAGTGGCCCAGTCTCTGCTCCATTCCCACATAGTTTGTCTTGCTTTGTATCCCTTGATCTTAACACAGGTTCACAGTACTCAGTACATAATAGGTAATAAATAAATGCTTGTTGACTGAAACTACTTTTGGCCAGAAAGTGGCTATTTCTGATCCTAGTTGGCACAGTGAATAAAGAGCATAGACCTTGGAATTGGGAAGATTCATCTTCATGAGTTCACATATGGCTGTGTGGCCCTGGGCAAGTCACTTATACGTTTGCCTCAGTTTCCACATCTGTAAAATGAGCTGGAGAAGGAAATGGCAAACTACTCCAGTATCTTTGCAAAACAAAACAAAACAAAACAAAACAAAAACAAAAACAAAAACAAAAAAACAAAAACAAAAGCAAATGGGGACATAGACATGACTAGAAAACGACTGAACAAAAGCTGATACTCTGGTGATACTCATGAGGTCCAAGTGGCTGATATTCCAGATCAAATCTACCCCAATGATTTTCCAGGGAAAGCGATTGCTGAGACCTGCTGAGCAGGCTCCCCCTATCTCCCGCCTGGCCACCATGTGTCCCTGAACACATGGCTCCTGTTTCTTTTACATTTCTTCTTTCCTGACCTTGGGCGAATGTTTGTGCAGAGATAGAAGGGACCAGATTGTGAGCTCCGGAGCTCTGAGTTCCCTTCCGTTACCAGAGTTGGGATTAGAGACTACTGGTGTCAGTAGCATCGGTGCTTGAGTCTGGTAAGGGGCCAGTTCTGAGTCAGGGCCTGTTTGACATAGCCCAGGAAAGGACTGATCTCCCCCATGAGCCATCAGGTCCTGTAAGGTGAGAAAGGAAGCCTTGGCGGTTCCTCACACAGAACCAAACTCAAGTGGGAACTAAAAGGAGGGAGGGAAAAGTCTTCCTGGAGCTGGAAGTCACAACAAAGTTCTTGGGCTCGTACGTTTTCTACACACACACACACACACACACACACACACACACACGTGCCTGGCCACCTTCGTGCTTTCAACTCACACCCTCTCTCCTAGAACCCCGCGTTTGTAAAGGGAGAGTTTGCCCCTGGTTTCGGGGATATCTTGTAACTCCTGTATTCTGCTATTTTCTCAATAAATATCCCTTCCTAAAAGCTAATTGATGTCGCTCAGTGGATCGCTATCAAGAGGAGCAGAACACACGGGGCCTGCGAATGGTGGTATTAGAGTGAAGATAAGTGAAGATAAAATCCCGAGGGGAGAAGTAATCAGCCGCCCGTTGGGGCCCCTGCCTTGCGGAAGCAGCTGGAGCAGGACGCCAAGATAAGGCTGTTCCTCCATCACCTCATTTAAGCTTCACAACAGGCCCGAGAGGTGGAGAGCACGGCTTATTATTATTCCCATTTTAGACCGGAGTCCCATCTGTAATTTCAGTGATGCGAGCAATTATCCACTCCATTGATGCACACCAGCAGCTCCTTTACAATTTACAGTCTTCGTTTCCAGGGCCCCCAAAGGTTAAGTGATGGGATCCTACTATCGTGGATTTAAAACGGGTAAGGACCCTCTCATGTTATTGATGGGAAACCCGAGGCCCAGAGAGGGACGGAGAGGGGGAGGGGGGCAATGCTGTTTTGTTGCTCATTGAGAATTAAGAAAGAGATGGAGAAAATGTGACGAATGCAGATTCATCTGAAAAGCGTGTCTCATCTTCCCGGAGAGCTGGTCGTTAAACATTTACTATCATGCCCTTGGAGGGACTTCAATTCTAGTTTCAACTTTTTTGCCTCCACCCTGCTGCCTTCCGTGACTATGTTACAGGTGAGGAAACCGAGGCACATGACTTGCCCTCGCACAGTTAGTGGATGCTGGAGGTGAGATTCATGGCCCACACTCTACCCCATGATGGGTTCCCCTGCCCAAGGGAGGGAAAACTGGAGTATGGGAATGTCAGGCCAAGGCAGGGCTGGGCACCTGGGCTCCCGGCTCTGAATTATGAGCTGTCTTCTCGGTCTCACGCGTCCTTTTCTCCCTTTGATGGATCCAGCTCTGCCTGGGCCTGGGCTGTATTAAGCATCAGTGAGCCTGATCTCGCTCATAAATCTCGGGAGCTCTCTCCCTCCTGCATCCTTGCAGCTGGCGGCTCCGGCTTGGGAATTAGCATTTGCTCGTCTTCTTGCCCACCGGGCTTCCCTGTCTCCCGACCGCTCCGGTCTCAGGGACACAAGAAGTGGCAGCTCTGTGAGTGATTAGAGAGCGAGCCAGCCTCCAGAGCCTTTCTCCCGGACCTCGAGTCAAGGTGAGGGGCCTCTCTGCTTCCCCACTCCTTCCTCCCTTCTTTTTTCCTTCCTCCCTTCTCTCCTTCCCTCCCTTTCTCCATCCCTTCCTCCCTTTGCTTTTTTATTTTTTAGCATCCCTTATTCCTCCTTCTCCTCTGCTTCCTTCTCAGAGCCTGTAAGAGCCATTGGGGTCCTCAGAGACCATTATGTGAAACTACCTTGCTTTATGGGGAGGCGGAGAGGGAGCCCTGACTGGCTGCTGGGTCCTGGGATGGGGCCAGGGGACCGGGGCCTCTTCCTGCTCTGTCCCCTGCAGGGGCTGCGCCTGGAATCATCCTGAGGAAGCTCTGGCCAAGGGCTCCCCCTTCCCTCCCCATGGCCAGCGAGCAGGAGAGATCGGGGGCTTTGCCGCCCAGCCCCTGCAGGCTCCCCGGGCTTGGGCCTGGAGTCGGCCCCTCTGGCTCCGTAATGACCGATTTCCACGCTCAGCTCGCCCAGGCCAATTTGCTGGTTCAGTTGGCAGAAAAGTCCTGACGGAACAGTTCTGGCCAGGTCCACGTGGCCCCCTCTCAGCCCTTGGAATAGCTCTGACCACCATAGCAGCCCTTCCCATTTCACTGTGCACAGAGGGATTTCCTTAAGCTCAATCTCACCAGCGTTTAAGCACCTACTGTATGCAGTCCTGTGTTGGGAAGAAGTTCAGACAGCTCCATGGTCCGGTGATTTCATCACTGGAGTTGTAGATTATAAACCGTCCAATTAGTGTGGGCCGGGAGAAGGGGCAATCACTTTGGAACCAGATGACCAGAGCTTGATTTTTGTTCCTTATATAACTCCGTTTTCTTCCCTTTCTGGTCCTCAGTTTCCTCCTCTGTAAAATGGAAGGCTGTACTAGCTAAGGACCCTGTCAGTTGTAATTTCATCATTCAGGGATCACATTCATTCTGGAGGCCCCATAAGCTCATCGGGGAGCGGAGAGCCTGAGGCGGACGGGATCTCTGGGGCTAGATAATCAGACTGGAGTGCCCTGTGTCTCCCGAGCCTCAGTTTCCCCAGAGGCCGAGTGATGAGGAGGGCGCGGTCCCTTGTGCCTGACGCGCCTCTTGGCTGCTCCCCCTCCGGATGAGGCAGGCAGGAAAGCCCCAGCGGAGAAGGGCCGGGAGACGGCCCCGTGGGCACTCTTGTTTCTCTGGCGGCAGCGGCGGGGGCAGAGACACCCGGCGAGGTGGCAGCTCGGAGGCTCCATTTTGGGAGCTGCGGGGGAGGAGCTGGTGGGAGGTGGGAAGCTGTGCTCACCCTCAGGTCCTAGTTTAGCCTGAACCAGAGCCAGCCTCCTGCAAAGGGCAGAGCTCCTCCAAGGCCCCCCGCCCCCTGGGGCAGCTCCGGAGAGATCCCGGGCTTGGAGGAAGGAAATGGACAGGCAACAGAAGGGCCCCCAGACCCGGGGAAGGCCTCGAGGGCCCCAGCCCCCCAGGCCAGGGAAGGTTTCCTCTCCACCTCAGTCTCTGCTTGAATACTTCTGATGATGTGGAACTCACTACCAAATGAGCAAGAGTTGCCAGGACCTGAGGATTTAAGGCCTTCTCTCCATCCTGCTGCTTCCTCCAGGTTTCTCTGCCTGGGGACCTTTTAAATCCACATTTTGTCCTTCTGGACCTAGTGCGGATAATGGAGTTCCGTACCGGAGCCGGGAAGCCTGGGGCCCAGGTCTGTTTCAGCCATCAACTCCCAGCACGGGGTAAATCGCCTGGCCTCCCTGGCCTCAGTTTCCCTCTCCTGCTACTTACCACCTCTTGTGACCGGGGGACGACCAATGCACCTGCCAGGGCCTCAGTGTACCCAATGGGAAACTGAGGCAGAGGGACGAGGTGGCCAAATAGGAACTTGTATGTGCTACACAGCCCGTTCCCGGGGGTTGAGCCCATTCTCTAGTCTCGGACCGGGGACTGTCACGTCCTCCCTCTCGAGGAACATGGCCTCTGGATTCCCTTCTGAGAGCAGGGTTCCGTGATGTGAC
This sequence comes from Sminthopsis crassicaudata, assembly GCF_048593235.1. Lineage (NCBI taxonomy): Eukaryota > Metazoa > Chordata > Mammalia > Dasyuromorphia > Dasyuridae > Sminthopsis > Sminthopsis crassicaudata. The sequence continues at coordinate 9,840,426 of NC_133617.1, read as the reverse complement.
ACTCACCCCATTCATTGTGGGTTCTCAGTGCCAGGAACACGGAACCTGATCGAGGCCCCGGCGCTCCTTACGCTGGGTCAGAGACTTGTCTCTGTCTGGGCCTTCCAGGCTCTCAGGGACCAAGGCCGTTCCAAGCCCACCCCAGAGCGAGACCACAAGGGGACCGAGCCCCGCCTTTGCTCCTGGGTGGAGATTCTGATCCTTCGGCTGTTGACGGTGCTTTGGAGGGATCGTGTGCACAGTGTCGAGAGTGCTAGACTTGGACCTGAGCTCAAATTCTGTCTCTAGCAACTGGGCAAAGTCACTTTGCTTCCCTGTGCCTCAGTTTCCTCCTCTGTAAAATGAGGAGTTGGAGCTCAGGGGCCTGCAAGGTCCCTTCTGACCTCCCCCAAAGCTGTTCTCTCCCAAGTCATGAACTGCCTCTTAGTTGTGTTCCATCCCCCCTTTAAATTGGAAGCTGCCTGAGGATAGGCCTTGTCCTTTGTCTTTTTTTCCTTTTTTTGCTGAGGCAGTTGGGGTTAAGTGACTTGCCCAGGGTCACACTGTGTGTTAAGTGTCTGAGACTGGATTTGAACTCAGGTCCTTCTGCCTCCAGGGCCAGTGCTCTACCCCCTGCACCACCTAGCTGCCCTCTGTTCATGTCCCCAGCACTTAGCACAGTACCGGCACCCAGCACCCAGGGCTTCTGGCTCCGAATCCATGATCCTTTGCCCTGGGCTCAGCTCCTGGCTTTGCCATTGTATCTGGGTGACTTTAAATGGGCCCAATTTCTTCCTGCACAAAGTGTCTGGAGGCAAGGGATTGGACTGGATGACCTTAAAAGTTCCTTCTAATTGAAGTTTCCTTCTTGACAAAAAGTCATCCAGGATCTGCTTAAAAATGTGCGGAGACAGGGAGCTCCTTACCTTCTGAGGCACCTGGGGATAACTGCGATGGCTTCTGAGGACTGCTCCTCTCCTCCTCCAGCCCCGGGGCCCAGATCCACCTCCCGGCGCCTCTCTTGGGCCCACAGCCAGGAAACCCGCAGGTCCGCCTCCTCCCGCTCCCTTCCCGGCGGGCCCCCCCAGCCCCCAGGAATGGTTTCCTTAGCCCGGCAGGCAGCTCTGAAAGGACACCCATCTTGTTAACCCCCATCCATCTTCTTCGTGCCCTTTCTCTTTACCCAGCTCAGCGATTCGGAGACGGATCGATGGCCCCGATGAGCTCCGGGGAAAGGTCAGGCGGCGGGCCTGTCGGCTGTGATATGGGGGACTTCGATAGCAGACTTGGCCCCCCCTTCGCCAGTTCACTCACTTCAGGACCCCCCGGGGCTCTCGGCCCACCTCAGAGAACCCAAGTGGGAAGGGGCGCAGAGGGCCCATCGGAGCATGGGAGACCTCCATCCCAGCCTGCTTTGCTGCTGACTCACAGGGACAGGTGGCTGCTCCCCACTGGGCCACGAGCTCCTGGCTCATCAGCCTGGGGTAAGGAAGTCCTGAGTTCAAATTCATCCATGAGACTCTGGACAAGGCCCTCACCTACACATTCGGTGCCATCTAAAGCACTTCTCAGTCTAGATTGGGGGGTTCTAGGATCCTGAGGGAGGGACAAGTGGGGACGCCATTATGGACAGGGGGGTCCTTGCTAGGTCCTGGGGGCAGTTCCTCCTGGGCCTTGGGAAGCAGAGGGGGAGGGGCTGCTGAGGCTCTTCCAGAGGGATTCTGACTCCAGCCCCGCCTCTGAACAAGGCGAGGTAAGGAGCGGAAAGCAGAGACTCACGCTTGCAGAGCCAAGAGTGACATCATTGCATCTGAGCCCAGGTGGGCTTCAAGTACAGGGCTGGGGGCGGACAAGGGAGGCTCCCGGGGAGGGGGGAGCAGCTGGCAGTGCCCAGCATGAGGGCCCTTCCACCATTCTGGACCCATGGCGGGGGCCCTCCCCTCCCCCTGGCAGTCTCCATGGCACCCACCTTGTGAGGGGGCCCAGCGTGCCCAGCCAAGGAGGGGGAGGGTGGGGAGCAGAAATAGGACCGAGGCACAGCCTGCTCCTTCCTTCCTCCCCCTCGACTTACAGTAATCTGTTTGTGTTTCCAGGGCAGTGGGGGCAGGAAGGAACCCAGAGAAACAGAACCTTAGAGGTGGCAGGGGCCTGGGAAGGCCCCGAATCCCCCCTAACCTGAGCAAGAAATCTCCACCCCAACATCCTCAGCAAGGGGTCACCGGCTTCTGCTTGGATACTTCACTTGACAGGGAGTTTTCTATCCTACCCAAATGATCCCTCCCTCCTTTCCTTCTTTCCTCCCTCCCTCCTTTCCTTCTTTCCTTCTTCCATCTCTTTCTCCTCTCTCTTTCTTCCTCCTTCCCTCCCTTCTTTTTTCTTCTCTCCTTTTCTTTTTCTCTCCTTTCCTCCCTTTCTTTCTTCTTCTTTCCCCCCTTTTCTCCTTCCTTCCTTCCTTCCTTTCTTCCTTCCTTCCTTCCTTCCTTCCTTCCTTCCTTCCTTCCTTCCTTCCTTCCTTCCTTCCTTCCTTCCTTCCTTCCTTCCTTCCTTCCTTCCTTCCTTCCTTCCTTCCTTCCTTCCTTCCTTCCTTTCTCTCAGTCAATCAAAAGCAAGGCAAAAGCACTTTCTCTGCCTTCAAAGAGCTCCCATTTAAGTGGGAGGGGAAACATGAATAATCCTGCATATTCCAGCTATAAATGGAGTTCATCTTGGAGAAAAGGTGCTGAATTTGGGGAGAGCTGGGGGACCAGTGAAAGTCTCCTGAGGAAAGTAGGAAGTGAGCTGAGTCTTGGAAGAAGCTAGAGATGAGTCCTTTGAGGCAGAGCAGGGAAGAACACGTGGATCATGGAGTATGTGGAAGGGGGTAGGAAGGGAACGGAGAGACGAGGCCTGGAGTTATGACTCTAGAAACCATCAGCAGGGTGTTAGAATAAATGGGAGCTGAGGAGATCTCCAAGTGAATAGACGGAAAAGAAACAAAAGCCTGGAACAGAGCCCCGAAGGACACCCATGGTAAGAGGGTATGAGCTGGAGGAGGATCCACCAGAGAAGAGCAGGAGAACCGGAACCAGTGTCCTGAAATCCTGGGGAGGAAGGAGGCTCAAGGAGGAGGAGTGATGGGCAGTGTCGTAGGCTGCAGAGAGGCCAAGAAGAATGTTATTTCCCCTGATACAATTGGGGTGAAGTGACTTGCCCAGGGTCCCACAGCTAGGAAATACTAAGTGTCTGAGGCTGGATTTGAACTCAGGTCCTCCTGACTTCAGGGCTGGTGCTCTGTCCATTGTGCCATCTAGCTAAGAAGCCAAGAAGAATGGGATGAAGAAAAGGCCATTGGATTTGGCGTGGGAGAGTCCATTCATTGGTAACCTGGGAAAGAACAATTCCGGTGAAATGAGTTAGATCGTAGGGAGTGAGAGGAAAGTGTGGAGATGCCTCTTGTGTCTTCCCCAAAGGGTGTGGACACAAACGAGAGGATACAGGCTATTGTGGATGGACGATCGGGTGAAGATACTCTGGTTCCGGGGAGGAAGAGCGCTTGGGTGTGGGCAGAAGGGAAGAAGTCACAGATCGGGAGAGAACGGAGGGGGTGGGGAGAGAAGCGGGCACTCTCCTAGAAAAGATGGGGTAGAAGAACAGCACTTGTGCGTACTGCAGACTCTCCCTTCCTGGGAAATGGGAAGATGGCGGAGTGCTGGGAGATGCTGAGAAAGAAATAAGAGGGAGTTCTCTGGGAATGGTTTCAATTTCTTCAGAAAAAATCCAAGGCAAGGATCTCAACTGAGAGGGTGGAAGAGGGACCACGAAAATGTGGAGGAAGGGTGAGAAAGTTTGCAGTAGCTGCTGTGGTGGGTGAGAGAGTCACTTACTGCCAGCCCCCCTCCCTCTCCGCTGAGGTTGGGTAATATAATACATCACGGACCTGAGCAGCATTATTTTGTGATTTTCTTTGTATTCTTTCAATGGCAGATAGGCAAGATCCAAGCTCCTGATGCCAACCCACGCTGGCTATACAACCTTGGCCAAGATGATCTCTTATTGCCCCGAGTGACTCTAAAACTATACATTTTGAGGAAAGAATTAATTTGCATTGGGGAGAGAGCTTCCCACCTTGAAAAACCTACCTCCAGTCCCCGGTCCCCATCCCTGACACTGAAGTCTTTCCACAGTTAGACTCCAATCTCCCTGAGGCCATCTTTGTATCTGTCAGAGCTTGAAGCACAGAGTGATCATAGAATGTTTTATGGAAATGAAGCCCTTGAAGATGGTGAGTGCCTGATCCAGCAGATTCCCAAGGCTCCATCACCGAGCAGACCCGCACCCAGGCCGTTCTCGGTCATCCCGAGGTGTCCGGGGTGACGATTCCCATTTCCAAGCATCAAAAGATGAGATGGAACCAAAGGTTGGGGTGGGGTCATTGGAAAAATTCACAATGGCCGTTCTCTTTGGAGAAAGTTTCATTTAGGGAGGAGAAGTGATGGACAAAATGAAGAGGAAACCAGACAGCAGGAGTGGGGAATACGAGAAGCGGGAGAGCATTTGGATAGCAAGGAAAGGGCTTTTAATAGTTAACGATGGATAAGGCAGGTTCCCAAGGGGACTCCCGGTTAACCAGGAGGAAGGGAACACCCCATAAGGAACAGCCGTTAGCTGGAGGGCTAAAGCTAGAGAGGAGTTTAGCAGCTTGAAAGAGTTACGTTCCATGGGCCATGGTGGGGGATCAGAAGAAAGACACCATGAGACAGAACATTCCCCAAAGGGCTTCAACAAAGATGCTGTGGACCTTGGACAGACTTATCGAGGAATTTTAAGCTCAGGGGTTTGACATCACTTGGATTTCTGACCAGACACAACCAAACGGGGCCACCCAGGACCTCCACAGAGGGCGAGACTACAAGGTTACACCGATCCCCTACTCGATTGCCTCAGGGAGTAATTTTATCAGTGCTTCAGGCTCTCTCTTTCAAGCCCAGCTGGGAACCCAGGACCTCATTGGTGTGGGCAGGAGCCTTGGACCTATGCTCCAGCTCTGTTTTGTCCTAGCTGGGTGGCCGAGTTCAAGGTGCTCACTCTCCCTTGGAGTCAGTTTCCTCATCTGAAAGATGGAGGATATTGGATCAAACGCCCAGGTCCGGCTGCAGAACCTCAGACTGGCCTCTGCCCCCCTGTAGGCCTGAAACACAAGAGAAATGCCAGCTCTTGGCGGCAAAGTCACTTCCCTTCTCTGGGCTTCCATTCAATTTTCTGTGGAAGGGAGGACATTTACCCTTAACTCGAAGAGAGGCTTGGAAATCCTCAAGGGCTGATGGCGATAGCAGATTACAGCTTGCTGGCTCTGAAGAGTGTCTATGGAGGGTCCTTCTGTGCCTCCCAGGGGACCCATAGCATTTTTAGGATCCTGGGAAATCCCAGGGGGAGGGGAGTAGAGCCTCAGCTCGGAGCCCCCTCCTTTGGCATCAGAGTCACAGCATGTGAAAGTAGGCAGGGACCATGAGGTCCAAGCCCAGTGGAAAGGAATCCCAGGATTCCTCCTTGTTGGACAAACACTTGCTGTTAACTCTTCATTTGAGGCTTAGAGAGATTAGAGCAAGAGGAGCCCTGGCTGCCATTTCTGGCTCCTTCCTCTCAGGTCCTGGCTGGGCTGAAAGAACCTGGCCTTCTCATTCCTCCGAGCCAAGGACTGTGCCCTTCCTTCCCACGGGAGTCAGTGGGTTGTCCCAGGGGACAGTGTCCCTTCATCTTGGAGAGTTCAGCTGAATCTACAAAGCTTTTCTGGAGACTTCCCATCCCCCCCCTCTCCAGAACTCTTACCACTCTCCCTTTCCCTTCTGCACCCTGAACTCCCTTCCTGTTTTCTTTTTACTTCTTTGCGTGGCTGCCTCCCTTCATCAGAATGTAGGTCCCCCGAGGGCAGTGGCCCGTTCATTTTTCTCTCTGTATTTTAGCCCAATGTCTGGCTCACAGTAGGCACTCCATCAATGCTTGTTTAATTGACAAAACTCCAAATAGACTCGATTCTGCTCTGAGGCACCGTCAGAGAGAAGAGAAATCAGGAAGGTATGAGTTCAAAAGCCACCTCGGACACTGCTTGTGCCAAGCTAGGTGAGTCACTTAACTTTCCTCATCTGAAAAATGGGGGGCAAAAAACATCTATCTCATAGGAGTGCTATGAGGATCAAATAAAATCATACCCGTGAACCGATTTGTAGACCTTCCAGCACCATCTAAATGTGAGCTATTAGAATTAATTCCAGTCCAACACATATTTAATCATGGTATAGAGCAAATGATAAAAAACATAATATAATTAATAATGATGATGATAATTTACTATAGCTAGTGTTTATAAAGCAAATATGTTTTACAAATATTTTCTTTGCATTTATTTTCTCATTTAATTGTTACAACGACCCTGGGAGGTAGATGCTATTACTATTCCCCCAGAGGTAGTAAGTGACAAGAGGCAGAATTAGAACCTGATATTCTTTTTTTTTTTCTTAAAACTTTTTGTTTGCAACACATATGCATGGATAATTTTTCCAATTGTTCCAAATTTTTCCTCTCCTTCTCCCCCACCCTTTCCCCTAGTTGGCAGGTAGTCCCAATACATGTTAAATATGTTGAAATACATGTTAAATCCAATATGTATACATATTTATATAGTTATCTTGATGTAGAAGAAAAAATCAGATCAAGAAGGAAGAAAAAGAAAAACTGAGAAAGAAAACAAAATGCAAAAAAATAACAACAGAGGGAGTGAGAATGCTATGCTGTGGTCCACACTCAGTTCCCATAAACCTCTCTCTGAGATGGCTCTCTTCATCACTGAACAATTGGAATTGGTTTGAATCATCTCATTGTTGAAGAGAGCCACATCTGTCAGAATTGATCGTTGTATAGTCTTATTGTTGCTGTGTACAATGATCGCCTGGTTCTGCTCATTTCACTCAGCATCAGTTCCTGTCAGTCTCTCCAGGCCTCTCTGAAATCCTCCTGCTGATTGTTTCTTATAGAACAATAATATCCCATAACATTCACATACCACAACTTATTCAGCCATTCTCCAGCTGATGAGCATCCTCTCAGTTTCCAGTTTCTAGCTGCTACAAAAAGGGCTGCCACAAACATTTTTTTGCACATACAGGTCCCTTTCCCTACTTTAGTATCTCTTTGGGATATAAGCTGAGTATTAACACTGCTGGGTCAAAGGGTATGCACAGTTTGATAACTTTTTGAGCACAAATTTCTCTCTAGAATGGCTGGATCTGTTCACAACTCCACCAACAATGTATCAGTGTCCCAGTTTTCCCATATCCCCTCCAACATTCATCATTAGCGTTTCTTGTCATCTTAGCTAATCTAACAGGTGTGTAGTGGTATCTCAGAGTTGTCTTAATTTGCATTTCTCTGATCAATAGTGATTTGGAGAACCTTTTCATGTGACTACCAATAGTTTCAATTTCTTTGTCTGAAAAGTGCCTGTCCATATCCTTTGACCATTAGTCAACTGGAGAATGGCTTAAACTATTATAAATTTCAGTCAATTCTCTATATTTTTAAGAAATAAGGCCTTTTATCAGATCCTTTAGATGCAAAAATGTTTTCCCAGTTTATTGTTTCGCTTCTAATCTTGTCTACATTAATTTTGTTTGTCCAAAACCTTTTAAACTCAATATAATCAGAGTGATCTATTTTGTGATCAATAAGGATCTCTAGTTCTTCTTTGGTCACGAATTCCTTCCTCCTCCACAGATCTGAGAGGTAAACTATCCTATATTCTTCTAATTTGTTTATAGCATCATTCTTTATATCTGGATCATGAACCAACTTTGGCCTTATCCTGGTATATGGTGTTAGGTGTGAGTCAAAGCCTACTTTCTGCCATAGTAGTTTCCAATTTTCCCAGCAGTTTTTGTTAAATAATGAATTCTTATCCCTAAAGCTGGGGTCTTTAGGTTTAGAACCTAATATTCTTAATGCTTTGATGACTTATTTTGTCTTGGGGTTGAAGTGCCTGGCACATAGTAGGTGGTTCATCAGTGCTTATAGAAGGAATAAATGGAACAAAGTCAGCAGAATATCTCCCCTCTCCCAAAGAGAAGGAGTTGAGCTTCTGAAAGGTTCTGAGAGGGTTTGCCCATGATTACCCAGTAAGGCAGGGCTTAGCCAGAATTCTCCTTCCCTTTCCCATCAGGCAGCTGGCCATGGCCTCTTGGCCCCAACCTGTCCTCCCAGATGAGCCCTGTTCCTCTTCAATTGCTTAATTGGAAAGAGGCAGCTCTAGATTTAAATCCCATTCCATCTATTTCAGCTGCCACACTCCCCAAATTGCCAGGGCAGCCCTGCCAGTGGCAGGATAATCAGTTGCTCTCTGGGCCATGCGGCTTGTGGCCTGTGGGGCTGGGCAGTCAGCCCTCTATTAGGAGGAGAAATGAGATTCTGGGCTCCTGTTCTGCTGGGGGTCCCAAGAGGAGAGGGGAGCCAGCCGTGAAGAAAGAGAGGGGAAGAGCACCGATTATAGTGGGCTATTAGAGAGGCCCCCATCAAAAGCCCAGGACTGAGCACAGCAGAGATCCCAGAGGCTCTCAATCGACTGCTTGGCACCAGGTACGTTGTCTGCCCAAGTGATTTAGTTGTGCCTCTCTGGAAGGGAGACATATGAGCCCTCTGAGGGCCGGCTGGCTGGAGGGAATGGAGAGGCTTCTCCTCCCTAAGCTCCCCCCCTGCAGTAGCCTAGGGGACCAATTGGCCCCTGCTAAGGGATAAGAGGTATCTACTAACTGGTTATTCACTGCTGGCAGGCATTAACAACTGAAGGCCTCAGTTTCTCCTTCTGTAAAATGATAAAACCAAAATAGAAGGTCTCTAACATTCCTCCCAGTCCTGACACTCCCTTTCTAAGGCCCCTTCCAGAGCTGTAATCCTCTGGCCTAAGGCCCCTCCCAGCCCTAACACCTCCTATCCTAAGACATCTCCCAGCTGTGACATTGATTGTATGAAATGGAGTGAAGGAATAATCCCAATCTCAAAGAGCATGTCAGTCCAGGGCTCCAAAGCTATTTGAAGGGGGAGAATTGTATTCTGAGTGGAAGGGTTGGATGGAGGAATGTCTCTGGGTGAGGGTAGTTCCTGTATCAGCCCTAGAAGGAAGGAAATTATCCCAGCAGGTTTAGAGAGATGAGGGGATCCATTTTAGTTAGGGGGGAGGGCAGACTGAATGGATGCCCCGAGGAGGGACAGGGAAAGACCGGACAGATAACCTCTTGATATTTTGTTTGAGAGGTCCATGCACATAACTTGTAAGGGCACAAGGCTGGAAAGGTGCATTGGGATCAAGTGGTGGAGGCCCAGGATGTTATGATGGTCAATAGGGAGTCATCAAAGTTTCTTGAGCTGAGGAGTGTCGTGATCCAAACTGTGTCTTGGGAGTAGTGTGTGGGTGCGATGTGATAAAAATCCAACCCAGATATGGCCCTGGCTGGGGAGGGAGGGTGCCATGTTCCCCATCCAGGCCTTGGACAATCCCACGCTCAGGCTGAGCTGAGCAGGTCAGAGCCAAGCTCCCAGCCAAATGCTAATGCCATTTGGAACTTTCTCAGGGGATCCAGTTCCCCGAGATTGCCTGGGAGTTGGAATGAGAAGCTCCGTAGTGGAGGACTTCAAAGAAAAATGAGGCAGGCAGTGAGAAATGAGCCTGAAGGGGAAGTTTAGCTAATGAAAATCCCCAGCGCCATCCCCGAGTTTGCTGAAAATTACCCACTCCCTGTTACTAAACATATGTGTCCCCTTGATCAAAACGGAGATGAAAGGCAGAGCTAAGAGACACACCAAAGAGAGAGCTATGAGGAGGCGGGGGTCAGGGACGCATGGCTGGCAGCCAGAACATGGCCCCTTCCCATAATCCCCCTGCCAGCAATGCGCCAGGGGGAGCAGAAGCGGGTGACCTTGGCAGATTTCCTTGCTCACCTCAGGTCTACAGGGAAGGGAGCTGTCCAGCACTCCATGACTGGGAGGATCCCAGCACCTCCAAGAAAAACAATATCCAGCCCTGTCATGGAGAGAACCGAGACTAATTCAGGAGTCTGATCCCTGATTCTACTAGGATGAATGGTCTTAGGCAAGTCACTTCCCTTAGCCTCAGTTTCCTCTTCTGTAAATTTGTATCAGAATAGCCAGTAGAGTGCAAACTCCTTGAGATTAGAGCTCATTTTCATTCTTCATCTTCCCATCCCCATGTGCAGGCACCGTGCTTGGGACTGCATTTCAATAAATGCTTGTCTATTGATTGACTAAGTATATATGGACGTGTCCTCCCCGAGGGTAGGGAATGTTTTACTTTTATTCTTGTGTCCCCAACATCTATGTGCCTGTCTAATTAATACTTGAGTGTTGTGCAATTTGTCTCCCTGACTAGATTGCAAACTCCTGGAGGGCAGAGATTATCTAGCTTTTGGTTATGAATCCCTAGTGCCTAGCTCAGAGCCTGACACAGAGAAGGTACCTTAGAAATGCTTGTGGATCAATTAGACATGCACATGTTTTTTTCCGGGTTAAAACATAAGCTTTGTCTTTGCATTCCTAATGCCTAGCAAAGTTACTGCATACAGCATGTGCATAATAAATGCTTGTTGCTTGTTTTTACTAGTCACTTCACAGAGTTGTCATGATAAATATGCTTGGTAAGGGACAATACTTTTTTTTCCCCCCTGAGGTTAAGTGACTTGCCCAGGGTCACACAGCTAGGAAGTGTTAAGTGTCTGAGACCAGATTTGAACTCGGGTCCTCCTGAATTCAGGGCTGGTGCTTTATCCACTGCGCCCCCTAGCTGCCCCAGGACAAATCCTTTTTAAAAGGGAACTGTGACTTTACATTTGATTATTTAATGCTGTGTTCACCCAAGGTGTTCCCTACCATCATAGTGAATTTGACCTCCCATCTATTAGCCAGATCAAGCAGGGATGCCCTACAGATAACAAGGTAGTCCTGAGCTCTCCTTTGTGGATATCAAGTAGGGTGCCTTTCTTGAATGATTGCCTCTACCACCCTACCCTCATAATATAGGCTTCCTTAATGAGATCCACAACCATCCATAAGAGGTCAACTTGACAATCCATACAGCAAAAACCAAGTGGATGAAAGATGCCTGTTGTCTAGGCCATGCAGACAGCTGGATGGGCCATCAGGTCCTATTGGTCAGTGAACTGGATCCCAAATGAAGGTGAGAAAGTAAGGTTAGAATTCACTTAAGAAATTATATGTTTTCGAATTCCAAGTGATACCCTGCAACAAAAGCTCCTCTTTCTTAAAATACCAGCATTCTCCCTGGGTATTCTTCCCAATTATTGAATATCAAAGTCTCCAAAGAGTAGAAATTATGAGTGACCCAAAAATGATTGGGAGGAGCGTGGGTGCGATGTGATAAAAAACCCAACCAGATATGGCCATAGCTGGAGAGGGAGGGTGCCACGTCCCCCATGCAGGCTTTGGATAGTCCCATGCTCAGGCTGAGGCTGAGCAGTCTGATGAATTACCTGCACTGAACCTGCCTTCTTAAGAGTTTTGTGTGTTATTTGGCAGCTCACATTTATAGACTAAGCCTTAAAAATAATAAATGATAATGATGATGAAAACAGCTATTTCTATAGCCCTTTTTAAGGTTTGTAGAAGCCTTGTCACCCAACTCAGTAAAGGTATGATTATCTCCATTTTATGGAGGAGGAAATTGAGGTCCAGAAAGCAAAAGTGACAATGTTTTTGTTGTTGAGTCATGTCCAACTCTTTGTGACCCCAATTTAGGGTTTTCTTGGCAAAAATGCTGGAGTGGTTTGCCATTTCCTTCTCTAGCTCATTTTATAGATGAGCAAACTGAAACAAACAGGGTCAAATGACTTGCCTAAGGTAATACAACTTGTATGTGTCTGAGGCTGGATTTGAATTTAAGAAGACGAGTTTTCCTGAATTCAGGGCCAGTGCTCTATCCACTGAGCCACCTACCTGCCCTTAGTGGCTTCCCTAGAATCAAAACAAAATTGTCTGATTTCATGATACACTGCTTTCTCTTTAGTGGGCAGTCCAGCTCACCTCTCTAGCACAATGCCTGGAACATAGTAAGACTTTGATAGATGCTTGTTGAGTGAGTGAGTCTCTGCTGCAGGTCTCAATCATCACACCACTGTGAGATGACTGTTAGCATCTCTGCCCCAGCTTGTTCCAGAACAAGAGGAGGGCAGAGATTTGGTGTCAAGTTTTTGATTATTGGCAAAGCTATTTGAAATAATGTTGTACTTCCAGGTCAGCTAGAGAGTGCAGTGCAGAGAGTACCAGCCCTGGAGTCAGGAGTTCAAATCTAATTTCAAACACTTACTAACTGTGTCACCCTGGGCAAGTCACTCAACCCTGTTGATTCACCTCCCCAAATAATATTATGCTTCCTTTATTTCCAACCCCCACCAAGTTAGTGGAGTTTGCATAGGAGAGAAGTAAGTGCCTTTTGAAAAAGAGGAAGATTTAGGTAGCTAGAGCCCAGCAGAAGTCATCACTTGTAGGATTTGAAGTTGCTTGGGATGGAGTTTGTGGGCCTGAGTCTCTAATGCCATGTATGTGGTAGTGCGTAATAAATACCAGTTGGGTGGAATTTTATTTTTTGAGTGAAAGCTTCCAGTACTTTAGGGCTTCTAAGGTAGTTTTCTGTGACAGGTCATATAAGTTGGACCAAACGGTGTCATCCAAATGCTTCAGGATGGAAACCAAGTCTCAGCAAACTGAATCCTGACACAGCAAAGTCAGGATTAGAACCCGGGTCCTCTGAGTTAACATCTTGGGCTTCTTCCAAATCGTTGAGCTTTGCCTCTCCTAAGGACTCACAGCAAGATAGCAACAATTGCCATCAACGTTCACAAAAGTCAGCACTATTCTCCCTACTGAGGTGATTAATGAGACTCAGAAGCCCCATGAGGGTGGAATCATTTTCTCTCTAGGGAATGGTGCCATCCCTAAGCTGGAGAGATTCAGGGTGGGTGGGGAACCAGGATAGGGAGAGAACAGGATGCTGCTGCCATAGGGATCGCTGGGAAGAACTGGGGAGACTTCAGAGGTCAAGGATGTGAAGGGTTAGAAAGGAGATTTCCTAGAGGAGTGTGTGACTGTAGGGCTACCATCTCATTCTCTGTCAAATGAGTTGTAGTGGAGGTGGTCTTCCAGAATGAGGATCCTATTATCACCTTGCCATTATTTTTAATAAACCAAAAGAAGGATTTGGGCTCAAATGCCAGCTCAGCTGGTTAATACCCAGGTGGCTTTACAGCTAAACCATTTAATCTTTCTGTGACTCAGCATCTCTATCCGGAACGTGAGGAGTTTTGACTAGGTCCCTTTGTGCTCTCTAAATCTCAAGTCCTCTGATTCAGCGGGTGAGAAAATCTCCAGGGAAGTGCTATTTTCTAGATGAAGTCTTCTCAGCCTCCCAGCCCAAGTCCGGCTCCTCGGGTTCCACCCTCTTTCTCCGATTCTGTTGTTATGTTTTCACTTGTGTCTGACCTTTTGGATCCCATTTGGGGTTTTCTCAGCAAAGATCATGGATTGATTTGCCATTTCCTTCTCCAGTTCATTTTACAGATGAGGAAGCTGAGGTAAACAGGGGAAGTGACTGGTCTAGGATCACACAGCTTGGAAGTATCAGAGGCTAGATTTGACCTCTGAAAGTTGTCTTCCTGACTTTGGACCCAGGGCTTTGTTCACTTCCCCAATGCTTAATTATCTCTCTCTAACTCTCTGTGCTTCTTTTGGATGAGTTCTGGACACCCTCATTTCTGAGAAGGATAGACTATAAGTGCCTTGGGGGCAGGAAGCCGTTCACTTTTGTTTTCCCATCTTCCTCTCCCAGCACAGCACCTGGTGTCCAGTCTGGGCCAATCTATGCTGGCTGCCTGACTGAAAGGCTGAGAAGGAAGGACTGGCTGGAAGACGAGGGGGTGATTAGAGCCTGCAAGTCGGAGCCGAGAAAGAGAAAAAGTGACCTTCTGGCGTGTCTACTATTGCGGCTGCATACAGCCTCTCCTGGTGTGGAATTGTCTTACTTAATAATCAGGCTTTCCGCATGCTATTAAATGGGAAAGTCAGCGGCTCTGCCCTTGAGCTGCTTCCCCAGCTGTAAAATAAGGGAGCTAGGAGTTAGTGCTTTGAACAAGCTGAGACCCACTGGGGGATGTTGGCTCGTGTTGGCCACACCCCACTAGTTTGGATCGGCCTTCAGGGCTTTCGATGAGCAGGGGGAGAGAGGCTGGGCTTCTCTTTGATACCGTGTCTCTGATCTGGGTGGCAGAAGGCACGTCCCTTGGAGGAAATGGGTTCCTGGCAGGTGAGGGGGGAGGAAACAGCAAGAAAGATGATGATGGGAAGCATTTTGAGGTGTCGGTGGGATGTTGCCTTGGGTGGCCTTGCTTCTCAAGGACCGCCTAGCTCTCTCTCTCCCCTCCAGGAAGTCGGTTAATTGGAGGCTCGGGTGGTTTTCTCCTCTGATGATTCTGACCTGGAGCCCTGGGCAAAAGCTGCCTCTAATTTCTCTCCTCTCTGATGGGCAATCGTTTGTCTCAGAGTGGAGAGCACTCATCCCTAGGTGAGTCGCCATGGCGAGGAGGAGAGAGCTGAAGAACTGAAATCAGCACGTGGGGGTTTCAATCCTGACAGTGACACTGCCGCGTGACCGAGGGCAAGCAATTTAACCTCCCTGTGCCTCAGTTTCTCTGTAAGATTTGAGGATCGGAATTCCTTTCATCTCAAGATTTAGGGTCCAGTGACCCCACTTGTGACCTTGAGAAAATCACTTGATCTTTCAGGACCTCAGCCAATCAGTGAGCATTTATTAAATGCCTAGTGCATGCACTGTAATGATTGTCCATGTAGACAGAGGTGGATCATGGTTCTGTAGGAGGAAAATACTCCTTTCTTGTGAGAGCTGTCCGAAAGGAAAAAGGCCTCACCATTCCTTGCTGAGAAGTGAGTTGCCTGTCATGGAAGGTATGGAAGATTACTTCTTGGGAATGATATAGAGCTCATTTTTGGTTCTGGCAGGGGAGGCTGAAAGAGTTTGCAGCTCTATCACTTTGTTTAGCTCCTTTCCAAGTCCTCCTGGGCTTTCCAGCCACAAGGCAAGTCAGGGAAGTCAAGCTTTCTCATCTCCATGCCTTTGGACTGACAGTCCTTTCCTCCTTCCCTAGAAAGCATCCCCCACCCCATCCCATGAACTAGCAGGGATAGAAGTGCCTCATTAAGAGAAAATAACCCGGAGTTAGATGACCTCTAAGGAGAAGTCTCTGCCAACAGGATGGAGCCGGGCTGCCAAGGCCTGGAGCCATCACTCAGAGCAGCAGGAGCCTGGGAATAAGCCAGATGGGGAAGGCAGCGCTTAGGAAGGGGAGGACCACTGCCCTTTTTGGGCAGCAGTATCCACTCTAACCCAGTGGCCCTCACCCAGCCAAGAACTGATAGGAAGCCCTGGGTGCAAGGTCCCTCAAGGCCATGACTCCTTGGTGCCCTGAGGAACCCAGGCTGGGGACTATTTGTCCCCCTTAATGAAATAGGCTGGTTCTTGTTGGGGGTGAGTGGAGTCAGGGACTCACTTGGAGTCCTCAATTGTTTGTTGTGCCGTGTAACCTTAGGTAAGCCCTTACTGTGCCTCAGTTTATTCTTATGTAGAAAGGGGGGCACACTCAATGGATTCTTTGAGTATTTCTAGCCTTAATCTTATGACAGCTCTCTGGGGAAATTCAGAGGAAAATGTGACCTATCCAAGTACTCCCCTCATCTGACTGTCATTCAGGCCCCAGGCCCCAGACTCAGGCTGATCTTAACCCTAAACACCACACCTTGCTCTCCTGCCATTCTACCATCGCTGGGGAGGCAACCGATCCCCTGCCTGGCTGGGGCTAGAAGGCCTCCAATTTAATAAGTAATTTATTTTTAGGAAATAAAACAGGCAGCCAGTATAGGACTATTTGTCTCACAGGTAGCAGAAGCCAGCATCTCTAATGGTGGTTGAAGCTCTGGGCAGGAGAGAAAACAAAATCGATCAGTCACTAAGCATGAAGTGCACGTTTTAGGAGCCAGGCTCTGCCAGGCAAAACAAGCCAGGCCCTGCCCTCAAAGAGCTTACAATCCAAAACATAGATCTAGGGTGGTCTCTTAGAACAGGCTAGAATATCAGAGCTGGGAGGGGCCTTAGAACAGGGGATATCAGAGGTAGGAGGGGTCTTAGAACAGGGGGTGTCAGGATTGGGAATGTAGGGATTGGGCAAGACCTCTGATATCTTTAGTCCAACCTCTTTATTTTATTAATGGGTAAACTGAGACCCAGGAGGGATTATTGACTTGTCTGAAATCACTGTTTGTGAAAGGGGCAAATCTCAGACCAGGACCCAAACTCTCCCAGGGTTCTTTACACTGCAGACTGTTGTTTCACCTTGAACAAGCAGGTGGAGGAGCATCGGGGATATCTGAGGTAGAAGCCACAGGATGAGTGGGTAGAGTTATGTGGGCAGTGTCAGGCTGCAAGGAACCAACGCAACCTTTTGTTCTACCCCCTTGTGAGATGTTTAGGAGCCAGGCAGCAGCATCTCCAGGCCCTCCAGGAGCTGTGTTTGTGGCTCGCTTGGAATACCAATGAAGCCTGACACACAGCAGGGCTTCCAATTAGACTTAACTCACCACAGTGTTTCCCACAGCCAGGTACCATTCTCATCTCACCCCCACTTCCCCACCCCAACACAGCCTCACCTACCTCATTGGTTACCCGAAAGACCTGGTGGCAGCTGCTCTGCTCTGCTCACCAGCCCCATGACCTTGGACAGCTCCCAGCTCCATGACCTTGGGCAGCTCCCTGCCTCTCCTGGACCCTTCTTTCCTCTGCCTCAGGAAGACTAGATGACAAAGGTCATAAGAGCTTAGACCTTGAACTAAATGAACCTCAAAGGCCATCTAGCACTTTACAGGGGGGAAACTGAGGCCTAGAGAGGTTAAGCAACTTGTCCCCCAAGTAGCAATTGGTAGAGGCAATTATAAAATCCAGGCCATTTGATCCCAAAGCCACGACCTGAATCCAGGGCAGGGCTATGCTTTTGTGACTGTAGGTCACTCACCACCTTTGGATCTCAATTCCCTCTTGTACAAAGTAAGCAGCTTGGATGAGCTCAATAAGGAGAAGGAAATTCCAGAGTACTGCTTTTGGAGTCAGGAAGCCCTGGATTCAAATCTCGCCTTTGACATTTACTGATCATGGGGCCCTGAGCAAGTGCAATGCCCTCTCTCCGACTGTTTCTTCATTTGTAAAATGAGAGGATTGTGAAGTCTTGATTCTGACTGATGCTTTCTAATCTGTGTGACTGCCTATAAGTAGCTCTACCTCTCTGGCCTTCAGTTACCTTAGATGCAAAGCAAATGTGTGGGTATAGATAGCCTCTGGGGTTTCCTCAGTGACATTCAGAGCCCAGCTTTGTCACCTTCCATCTGGGTGACCTTGAACAAGCTGTGGAAGTTCGCTGGGCCTGAGTATCCTTATTTGTCACATGAGGACATTCATCTTTGTCCTAAGTCCCTCACAGGAGTGTTGTGTGGCTCAGAAGAGATAGTGGGGAGGGGAGCTAGATGGTGCAGTGGAGAGAATGCCAGCACTGAAGTCAGGAGGACCTGCGTTCACGGGTGGCCTTAGACACATCACTGCTAGCCAAGTGACCCTGAACAAGTCCTGGCAGCTCCCTGGGTCCGAGCATCCTTCTTTGTAATATGAGAACAATCATCTTCGTTCTCCATCCCTCACAAGAGTGTGAGATGGTTCAAAAGAGATAATGTGTGTGGAGGGATTTGTAAACCATGGAGCGTTCTCTTTATAAATGTCAGCTTCAATTCCAAGAATCCTGGGCTCTAACTTGGCACTTCTCCACTAACAAGAAAAACAGGAGCTTTTGTTTTCTGGGGGCTTTGAGGTTTACAGAGCACAATCCCTTTGCCCCTTGCCCCTGGGAGGGAGGAAGGGTAAGAATAGTAGACCCATTTTACAGATTCACCACTGAAGTCCAGAGATGGGAAGTGACTCCCAGGCCAGGATTTCTGGGAAAGTCCTTCCCCTCCAGAGCCAGCAGCCTCTGCTTTCTTTGTTATCCAGTTTAGACCTTTGGAAATCTCCATCTTCCCAGTTAGAGGTCTGCTTTTTGGATTTGCTCCGTGGGTTTGTTTTTTTTTCCTTCTCCTGTGCATGAGGAGAAAAAGATGACAAAGATCAAAGTCAAGTCAACAAGCTTTTCTTAAACACCTAAGTGCTGGCCATAAAGAGAAGTCCTTGGTCTTGGTTAATGGGGTGAACAACAAATTGGGGATAGTCATAGAGGGGGGAGCCTTCGGATTAAAAAAAAGAGGCTTTTGTAGAAGATGAAACTTGAGGGAGTCTGGGAAACCAGGAGGCAGTGACAGCACGCATGGAGGAGAGCCACCGCAAAAGCCCAGAGTTGGGAGAAGCACTCTTGCTGGAAAAGGAGGGAGACCTCAATCACTGGATCAAAAGGGGACTTGCATGATTACTGCCTCTGCTCCTTCGCCAGCTCTATGACCGTGGACAGCTCCCAGCTCTGGGACCTTGAACAGTTCCCAGCACTGGTACCTTGGACAGCTCCCTTCCTTTCTTGGACTTCCTTTCCTTGTCTAATTCAAGGAGACATAGAAGTTGAGACCTAGGGGTAACTGGACCTTAAAGATCATCTAGCACTTTGCGTATGGGGAAACTGAGGCAAACAGAGGTTAAGTGACCTCCCATGGGTCCTACTGCGAGCAAGTGTCAGAGACCGGATTCAAATCCAGATTTCCTGACTCTGGATCTACTTTTCTATCCAAGCTGATTCCTAAGAGGGAGGAAGGATCTGGTGTGCCTAGAGCAGGAAAAGATAGACAGGGCTGGGGATTAGGATGGGGGTGGAGGGATTGTAACTCTTCCCCCCCCCCCAGATGCTAGACTAGGATTGGGCACAGCACAGGGACAGCACAAAGGGTCTGGCTGGTAAATCTATGAAAGAAGAGCAGAGGTCCTGGGAGGGTTGGCAAAAGCAGCACTCCAGGCCCTCCCTGCTACTCCCTTTTTAGCCCACACCTTTTACTTACTCAGAAACCTCGCACAGCCGCCCAAGACGCCGGCCTGCTGGGATCTGCAAATGGAAACTTCATCAAAGTGGGCTGGCTGAACGGGTCTCTGGGGGGCCGCCACCGCTAATTCACATTTTATTATTAGTGTTTCCATCTCTGCCCAGGCTTTCTTTGCTATTAAAGGACACAAGGGCCCCGTCCATCGCTGGCTGGGCAGTCGGGATACCTCTGACAGGCTCTGACTGGACCAAGATTGCTCTGGGAATTTCCTACCAGCCCAAAAGTGGGAAAGACCTTAGAATGTTGAACACCCACTGGAGGCCAATGGGAGGCTCAGCAGCTTTGGTCAGAGAGTTTAGAGATAGAGGATCCGAGTTCAAACCTCAACTTGACCAATGGTTGGTTACCTGCATGGCCTTGGGGAGATCATTAACCTCTTTGAGTCTTGGTTTCCTGCTTCATAGAATGAAGGGGATGGACTAGATGGCCATTCTCTAGACCTAGGGTTCCATGAATTAGATGAATTAAATGAATCAAATGTTGAAACCTATGATATGGTAACCTTGGATCAGGAGATGTCAGCTACGAGGGGCCTGAGAACATGGGATGTCAGGTCTGGGAGGGGCCTTAACACAGGTAATATTGGGGCTGGTTCTTGAACCTAAGGCTCCAGATCCAGCCCTCCTCCACCTCCCCCATGGACTTGCCCAATTTCATCTTCTCCTTCAGCGAGGTGCCAAGAAGCAGCAACGAGCTGCAGCCGGTGTGAAGTGGCCCAGGAGAGCCAGATGCTAAATTTTCAGTCTGAGCATTTACACCTCCGAGATTGGTGAATGTGACAAATCAGGCCTTGATTGATTGTTTTGTTGATTGTGTAGACTTAAAGTGATGGAGAAAATGTCTATAAAGCAGATCCAATGTAAAAGTGGGCATTGTGTAGACTCAATTTTAGGGATCAGAAGCTGGTTATTAAATGTTTCCCTGTTCCTCCCCAGTCAGAACCAGGCTGCCCACTGTCTCGGGTACATAGATGTGGGATTGCACAGCCAAAGGTGTTCCCAAGCTCCTGTAGTCACCACTGAGGTCTCTGGGCTTCAGCTCAGGGCAGTTGGAGATGTTCTGACCTCAGTGCTTGAAAACATGGTTTTGGATGCCTTTTTCACTCCTCTCATGACTTGGGGCCCCTGGGCATCCCTGAGAGAGAATGGCTGGTGCAGTGATTGATAGGTGGGCCTGAAATCAGGGAGACCTGAGTTCAAACCCAGCCTCAGACACTTACTAGCTGTGTGAGCCCGGGCAAGTCACTTAAAAAAAAAAAATCTCCGTTTGCCTCAGTTTCCTCAACTGTAAAGTAAGAATAACAACTAATTCCCAAAACTGATATGAGAATCAAATGAGATCATATTTGCAAAACCCTGGCACACAGTAGATACTTAATAAATGATTTTTCCTTCCTCTCTTCCCTGAAGCCCCTGGCCCTCAAACCAGCTTGTAACATTTCTCTCCCCTGTCCTACCCAGAATCCCCCAACCTTTGGCCAGGTGACAGGGAAATGAGCAGTTACAGATTCACCTCCTTGAGGACACCTCAGGTTCCCAGAGAGCTCGCTCAGGGGCCCTGAACCCTCCTCAAACTGAGCTTCCCCAATGGCTGAAATGTTGGTGACTGATCAGTTTGGGCTGACGTGATTGTTGGCTGTCTGCACCTTGGGCCTAGGAAGAGAGACTCATCCTATCTGCCCCAGGGGGCCCATCTGCAGCAGGCCATTCTCTTCTGAGCACCCCACAATGAGACTCCAAAAGGAAGCAGTGAGGTAGTAAAAGGCACGGGCTGGAGAGCATGTCACCTAGCACATAAATATAAAGCGCCCATGTGCTGGATATATGGTGACAGGATTTATTCGTCCATCCCTCTTGACCTGAGCTCGGCAAGTCCCCCTGGAGCTGCCCTCAGGAAGTTTGCATCCTGTCTGGGGGACATGGATACAGCCATAAAGATAGCAAGTGACTTCAGGATAGGGGTGGGGAGCCTTGGTGAGTTCCAAGACTCAGTGAATCAGAAAAGGCCTTTTGTGGGACCTGGCCCTAAAGCTGAGCATTCGATGAAGATTGCAATTCCAGGGCCCAGAGGGGAGGCAGGAGGAAAGTGCTTGAATGGGAAGATGGAACAAGAACTTAAGGAAGGGAAAGGTTGGGCTGGGAAAGGGAATGATAGCTGTCTTCAAGGACACAGAGGACAATTGGCTTTTCTACTTAGTCTGAGAGGGCAGAATGGGAGGAGTCCCAGGAAGGAAGACTTCAGTTTGATCCAGGAACAAGTAGGGTGGCTCCTTTTGGAAGGGTGAATTCTCCCTCAGGGCTTTAAACAACCTGGGGAACCACTTTTCTGGTGTGATGTAGAGGAAAGGTTTGGTCAGGGAGAGAAAGATTTTGGAGGTTCCTCCCTCCTCTGACATTCTCTGTTCCCAACTTTGGAGTCACTCCTACCACAGACCTGACATTTTGTTTGCCATATCCTTTTTTTTTTTTCCCCTTTTTGGCAATCAGGGTTATTAAGTGACTTGACCAGAGTCACACAGCTAGTGAGTGTCTGAAGTTGGATTTGAATTCAGGTCATCCTGATTCCACTAGACCACCCAATTTTATATATTCTAGTGTCCCTTATGGTCACAACATTCGTTGTCTAAGACCAGTTCCTAAGAGCGGGTGGCCGGGAACTGGCAAAGGAAAAGGCCTTCCGGGGTCCAGAACCAGGGAGCCAGTTCTAGGGGGACTTGCTGAGCTCAGGTCAAGAGGGATGGCTGAATAAGTCAGCTGGCCAGTGTTCCACCTCCACCTGAGCCTCCCTCTGGTAGTTACAGGTTGGAACATCCTTGCAGGGAGAATCAAACATGACCGCAGGGCTCGGCCGCCCGGGCTGCTATTGAGTTACAAACCGACTTCTCGGTGCCGGAACCTGGAGCCGCCACCAGCCTCATAGCTGGTGAATTATTGATGCCGGCCGACTGGTCGCGGTGTAACTGATGAGCGGGTGCGTGACCTCCCCCCCTCTGCTGATGCTGCCTGCCTACCTTGGCTCCCACACGGTGACCTCCTGATTAACCAGGACCCAATTAGCAGCGCCCACCACCCGGAACACGCAATTAACTGGGCCCTCATTCTGCTGCCCTCAGCTCGGGGAAGATGGAGGGGAGCCAGTGTGAGGAGAAGCTCCCAGCAAGGGTTTCTTTTAAAAGCAGAGCCTTTCTGAGTTGGCCTGGGTGCTGGCTAAGTGAATGGGGGAGCACTGGTGGAAAGAACAAAGACACGAATTCAAATCTAGCCTCATCCACTTAGGAGCCAGTGCAGAGGGAGGATGGAGGTGGGTGGAAAAGAAAGGTTAGCCTTGGTTTTCTGGCCCAGAGGACAGAATTCAGGGGAAGGGTGAAAGATGCAAAGAGGCTGACTTAGGCTTGAACAATAAAGAAAGAAATGAATGAATGAAAACACTTCCTAAAAAAACGCTCTCTCCTCGAGAGATATGAGATCCTCGTCTTTGGGGGTCTCCGCAGCCGGACGACACACTGGATTTCTGTACCTTAGATGGGAACTCCCTCATGCAGGGGTTGGGCTGGTTGGCCACTGAGGTCCCTTCCAACTCCTGAAGCTCTATGATTCTCTGCTATCAGGTTGATCGCTAACCCTCAAGCCTCAGTTTTCCCTTTGGTATACTGGCTACCTATGGGGTCATTGGGAGCAAATCCAGGCTAATCCAACAGATATTTGTTCTCTGCCCCCTCTGCCAGGTACTGTGCTTGGTGTTGGGGACGTGTTGACAAAATGAAGATTAACCCCTGTCCTCAAAGAGCTTATATTGTCTTTGGGAGGGGAGAGAACAGTTGCTTTGCAAATTGTAAAGTTGTAGTGATGAGAATGATGAGAATAAATCTCATTTCTATAATGCTTTAGAGTTTACAATGTACCTTGTGAGGGAGGCAGAATTGTTTTTCCTATTTTGTAAATGGGGAAACTGAGTCTCAGAGAGCAAAAGACTTTTCTAAGGTTCACATAACTAGCCAGTGTGGAAAGAGGCTATATTACATATGAGGAAGGAGCTGTACCCAGGGAAATCACACTTACCTGCTGACCAACAAGAGGATTTAGAAAGGGGAAACTGAGTCTCAGAGAACAAAAGGGTTTTCTAAGGATCACAAACTAGTGTGGAAAGAGGCTATATTATATATGAGGAAGGAGCTGTACCCAGAGAAATCACACTTACCTGCTGACCAACAAGAGGATTTAGAAAGGGGAAACTGAGTCTCAGAGAACAAAAGGGTTTTCTAGCCAGTATGGAAAGCCCAGCCCAGAACTAGGAAAACCACACTCACCTTGCTGACCAATAAGAGAGAAGACTGAATGAGACTTCTCTGACGTACTGGCATTGCAGAGGGCCTGGAATACTGAAAATGTGGGGTTCCCCCACTGGGAGGCTCCCAGCTCCTCCCTGCCTTGGGAGCCAAGCCCCAAGCTGCTAAGGTTGTCATCCCACTGCTCTTTCTCCACATTTAGCCATGCTGGACCACAGGTCACAAAGTTCATAGGCTCTGAGTCCTGGCCATATATCTATTTTACAAAGAAGGAAACTGAGGCCCCAGAACTTGTAAGAATCTAAATTTAGGACTGAAAAGGAGGCAATCTACTTAAAACTCTTCATTTTATAGAGGAAGAAGAGTGAGGCTGAGGGAAGTCATCAGGAGGTTAATTGTCTTGTTCAAGGTCACACAGGAAGGGTTTTAAATCCTTTGACCCTAGAGCCAGTGCTCCTCCCACCATGCTACAGCATGAGACAGAGCTGGAAGGGAGCTTAGAGGTTACTTGTTCTGATTTGTCTTTTTTACAGATGGGGTAACTGAGAATCAGAGAGGTAGAGAGTGTACCCATGAGCACCCAGATCATAAGTATAAAGATCATCTCATTTGAACCTCCCAACAGCTCTAGGAAGTCAGAGCTGCAGGTATATTGTATTCCTTTGTAGATGAGGAATATTTGATTGGAGAGATTAAGGGAATTGTTCAGGGTCACCCAGCTAGAAAGAGTCTGAAATGGGGTTTGAGCCCTGGGAGCGGGATGTCCAAATCCTGTGCCCTCCTCTAGGGTAGGAAGGGGCAAAGCTGTCCATGCAGCTGAATACAGTTGGCAGAAAGCCCACCCCCAGGCCCACACTTGAGGTCTCTGTCGATGGAGTGTCCTGGACGCTCGTGTACTCTGAAAGCCTAGGGTCATGTCTACCCCCCCCATGGCGGGCAGTGGAGGAGTCCAATTATGATAACTTGCTTAATATCCCTGCGAAATGGAAGTCCTTTGTCTTCTTGAGTTTTGCCAAGAGGAGCAGAATGGAAGTCAGACATGAGAGGGAAGCAAGCTCGCCCTCCCCCATAGGCCCCGCAGAGGGGAGGGGGGACTGGGGAAGAGGGTGAGGAGCCTGAGCATTGCCTCTCTGCAGGGGGCCCTGGGGCTGTGGGGCGCTGGGCATCAAGAGCCGGTGCAGGCTCAAAGACCTCAGGACCGCTCTGGCACGTCAGGATGGATTTCCTGTTATTAAACAGTGATGGTTCCCCAGCAGCACCTCCTCCACTTTTAGGAAGGGCTCTTCAGCCTTGGGGAAGGAGGGCTGTGTGTCAACCTTGGGCTGGGAGCCTTGGGTCTGGGACAGGGAGGCAGCAAGCCTCTATTATTGGCTGCATGACTGGGCATCCGGTCCCTCCCTCGCCTCAGTCCCCAGTCACTTGCTCAGTAAATGGAGGATTCTAGAAGCGCCCCCCTCTGGCACTACACACACAGAGAGACTCCCATTCAGATATCCCCATACTTTCATGTATATGGCACATGTGTGTGGTGCTGGCATACAGGCCCACGAGCTCAAAGAACATCCACAGCTCATATGAATGGTAAGACATGGAATCCCTGGTTGGCTCAGGCTAAAACTAGGACTCCCTTTGATCTACAACCTCCATGGTGTTCCTAGTATGAGAAGTTGGACCAAGGAGGAAGAGGAGGAGGAGGAAGAAGAGGAGGAGGAAGAGGAGGAGGAAGAGGAGGAGGAGGAGGTAGAAAAAGAGGAGGAGGAAATAGAAAAGAGAAGAAAGAGAAAGAGGAGGAGGTAGAAAAGGGAAGAAAAGAGGAGGAGGAAATAGAAAAGAGAAGAAAGAGAAAGAGGAGGAGGAGGTAGAAAAAAGGCTGGATGATGTCTGGGCAAGGAGGGAGGGGAGGCCCTTTCCACATTGCTGCTCAGCCGCTAAGGCAGCTGCAGGCCTAGGCCAGGGGTTTCACCCCATGGGGGCCAGGACCAGTCTTCTGAAAGGATTGTTGGCTAGGGAGGTCAATGTGCTGCAAGGTAGAGCAGCAGAGATGGCCCTGGGAAGCTCTGGGTGAGATCTGTCCACTCTGGGGAGCCACTGAGCAGATGCAAGTGAATGCAGGTAGTTGGGGGGGGGGGATCCTGTGGTAGACACAGCCTAGGGCTAGAAGTGGAGGGCTAAGACTGGAGGCTCAGCCCAATCACTGATGAGTCAGAGGACTCCTCCTTTTGGAATTTCATTTTCCTTCTCTGGAAAATGAGTTGGACAGAGTCATCTTTAAGGTCCTCCCAGCTCTTTCATTATCTGTTCTCTGTTCCTTCCCAGATCTGCCATTCACTGCTCTAAACCCCTTCCCTTCCCAGATCTGACACACTATGTTCTGAGACCTCTCCTGAATCCAGCATTCCTGGTTTTTAAGGTCCTTCTCAGGCCCTTCCCAGCTCTGCCATTTTGTTCTTAGGTCCCTCCCGGCTCTGCCATCCCCTGTTCTAAGATCCTTCCCATCCCTGACATCCCCTGTTCTGAGCTCCCTCCAGACTCTGACATCCCCTTTTCTAAAGGCCCCTCCCGGCTCTGACACCCCCTGTTTTAAGGCCCCTCCCAGCTCTGCCAGTCAATGTTCTGTGTCCTAAGGTCCCTTTCAGCTAAGCTATGTTGTCATTCCCTGAACTTCTGGTGGGCTATTTCAGGGTTCTAGAGAGTAGGAAGGCTGCGAGCACATGGAGAGTTGGGTAGAAATAGACTGGCCGCTATTTGGAAGTTCTCATTTTTGTGCATGAGGTAGATTATTCAGGAAGCTTTCTGGAGGCCAGATTGGCGTGGGGAGAGAAGAGGGGGCGGCTGGCAGCTCTGTCAGGAGGCAACATCCTTAGTCCAAATAGGAGGTAATGAGGACCTGCCCCGGGTGGTGGCTGGGGGGATGGAATGGAGGAGGTGGGTTTGAGAGCTGGTGCTAAGCAGGATCCCCAGCCAGAGCCACTGGGCTGATACCGGGGAGGAGGGAGAAGGAAGCGTCAGGGTGACTGTGAGAGCAGCACCATGGACAGGGAGAATGAAGGCAGAAGAAGAACAGGCTTGAGGGAAAAGAGGAACAATGGTCTCCATAGGGAAGGGCTTCAGATGAGAGGTCCTTTAGGTGGCTGGGGAGCTCAGGAGGTACAGAAGCGACTAGGAAGGCAGCTCTGAGAGATCCCTGTGTAACGGTGCAGGAGGGAGCGTGCTCAGGAGGAGGCTGGGATTACAGCCAAATCTGAGGCTTGGGTGAGGATGACGCTGAGATCAGGGCTCAGGCTGGGGACAAGATTAAGATGAGGACTCAGCTGGAGCGAGAATCAGGGCTCACACCAGAGCTGGGAGCAGCGTTCAGTCTGGGGAGGAGAGCAGGACTCTGTTTGGAGCTGGGAACAGGGCTCGGCCTGGAGCTTGGAGCTCATTTGGAGGCCGGAGTTAGGACTCCATTTGGAGTCAGTCTTAAAGCCCATCCTGACACTGGGAGTGGGGTTCAGTCTGGAGCTTGGGTCAGTCTGAGGCTGGGGGCTGGCCTCAGTTTAGAATCTGTGTAATGATGGTTACTTGCCTCCATATAAAGGGCTGGGCACCTTCCCACAGAAGTAAAAGATTTGAGTAAGGAGTCAGAGTCCCTTTCCACACCTGGACTGGGGCCCAAGACAGGTGACAAATGGCATATATTCAAGAGCGCTGAGAATTATTGCCTCCCACAGGTTTCCCACAAGGTGTAAGAAAACCACTTCTCACCTGATGCTGCTGAACCTATGCGTCTTCCCTCCCTTCATAGTCCTGGGAGGGATGGATGACAAGACAAAGAGCAGCACCCGGAGCCCCGCGGTGGAAGCATGAAATCTTGGAGCAAATTAGGATCCAAAGAGCCAGGAGCAGGGACAGGAAGCAGAGACTGTGCTCAGGTCCTATGGCATCAGAGCTAGAAGCTTGCGGAGGGGGAACATCTAGACAATGGGTCTGGGAGGCCAGGGAAGACCCCCCAAGCATATAGGTATTGGGTATATGGCTTGGGTATTGCTTCTCTCGGTCCTCATCACAGTGCTTGGTACTCGGAGGTGTTTGTGAGATATTTATTGACTGACTAAAAAGGCATTATTCCAGGATTTAAATAACTGGCTAGAAAACCCAGTTAGAATGTGGGACTAAAGGCTAAGGAATATTGCTCTGAGAGGCAATGATGGGAAATATGTCCCAGAAAAAGACCTCCAAATTCTTTTCTTTTTCTTTTTATTAATTTTTATTGAAGCTTTTTGTTTTCAAAAACATTTGCAAGGATAATTTTTCCCCATTGACCCCTGCAAAACCTTGTGCACCAATTTCCAGCCCCTTACCCCACTCCCTCTCCTAGATCTCCCATCATTTTCACTCTTCTACCCAATCAGTATTTAAAACAGGGATGAACCTCAGAGATCTTCTCATCCAATCCACTCATCTTTCAGAGAGGGAAACTGAGCCCAATGGAATGAGGGGATTTGCCCAAGATTAAGCTAAGTGACTGTTTCAGGTCCTCTGACTTCAAAGCCATCCCATTGTCCACTAACCAATGAGGCTATTCGTCCCAACTTCCTTTAAAGAAATGCCTCTGGATGGGAGAAGGCAGTACCCGACCCACCTCCAAACCTCTCAGGGCCAATTTTCTTTCTTTCTTGAATTAAAATATTCATTCATTTATTCATTGATTGTCCCTTGATTCCATAGGGAAAGGTCATTGGCTCTGGAGTATGGCTTCCAGATCTTTCTGGGCCTAGTTTCCATTATCTGGACTGGATGGCCTATGACAGTCCTTCTAGACCTAGAATTTATTCACATGAGAGCCCCTTCACTGCAGAGGTAGGCTTTGCCTTTATTGTAGTTCCCCTATTAGTACAAGTCCTAGTGTTAGTTGTTGCTATTCACCCTTCATTCTCAAAGACCAGAGACCTCAGGATCATGATGTCTTGACTTGCAAGAGAACTGGATTTAAGTGAAACAGAGTTCTGCAAAGTCAGCAGCTTCCTTGTCTCCTCCAGAGTTACTTGGGATTCGGTGGCAAGACATAGGTCAGGATTACTGGAAATGGCCCCAGATGCAGTGGGGCATGGGGCTAATTAGAGAATTATAGCTCTAGAGCTGCAAGGGACCTCACCAGCCAACTAGTCTCTCTTTCAGCATTTATTAAGCCCCTGCTGTATACAGACCCTACTAAAGCTAGGGATACAAAGAAAGGCAAAACAGGATGCCTTTTCTCAAGGAGCCGCCAGTCTAATGAGGGAGACAGCTGTGCATAAACAGGGTAGAGATGGGACTGATTTTAAGCTAAGATTTTCCTGGTTCTCTATTTGTCTTGTACTAGTAGGTATTTAATAAATGTTGGGATGGCCTTTTTTCATTCATTTCTCCTGTGAGATCCTGGGGTTCATCCCTCCATTCAAAGATTCATAGAATATTGGAACCAAGACAGATCATAAAGACCACCCTGTTCAAGTCATCTCTGAAGGAGAATTCCCTTTACTCCATTCCCCCAAATGGGTCCTCGAGCCAACCTTCAACAAAGTAGGACACTCAGGGACCAGAGGAAGCACAGAGGGACAACTTTCTTTTTTAAGATATAAAGCTTTTTAACTTTCAAAACACATGCACAGATAGTTTTCAACATTCACCCTTGCAAAACCTTGTGTTCCAATTTTTTCTCCCTCTCTTCCCCCCCACCTCCCTCCAGTAATCCGGTATATGCTAAACATGTGCAATTCTCCTCTATATATTTCCACACTTATCATGCTGCACAAGAAAAATCAGATCAAAAAGGGAAAAAATGAGAAAGAAAATAAAAGGCAAGTAAACAACAAAAATGCTACATTGTGATCCACGCTCGGTCCCCACAGGCCTCTGGGTGCAGAAGGCTCTCTCCTCCATAAGACCATTGGAAAAGGCCTGAATCACCTCATTGTTGAGGAGAGCCACGTCTGTCAGAACTGATCAGCGCATAATCTTGTTGTTGCCATGTAGAATGTTGGTCCTGCTCATTTCCGTCAGCAGCAGTTCCTGTCTCTCCGGCCTCTCTGAAATCCTCCTGCTGATTGTTTCTTACAGAACAATAGTATTCCATTACATTCATATCCCATAACTTAGATATTCTTCAGCTGATGGGCATCCCCTCAATTTCCAGTTTCTTGCCACTACAAAAGAGCTGCCCCATGTAGGTCCCTTTCCCTTCCTTAAGATCTCTTTGGGATATAAGCCCAGGAGAAGCATTGCTGGATCATTGGGGACACACAGTTTGACAACAAAGGGACCATTTTCATGGTCAGGAAGTTCTTCCTGGCCTCTACTACCTCTCCCTCCCCCTTGCTTCTAATCCTGTCTGCTGGATCTAAGCCGATTCAAATCTCTCTTCCAAGAGTGAAGGGCCTTCCAATCGTCCTTTGCCTTTCTAAACCACGTGCTCCTCTGTCTTCTCCAGGCTGATCATGCCCCTCATCCCGGTTTTACTTTGGCATGATCTATGGGGCCCTCGTCCTTCCGGTCAGTCAGTCAGTCAGCCAATAAGCAGGAGGAGTCCTTACCCTGGCATAGGGGCTGGGAGTACAACTCCAGAGCCACAAACCCTGCCCTCAAGGAGCTCTCGTTCTAATGGTGGAGACAAGAGTATAAACAAGCAGGAAATCTAATTAAGATTAACCTTTTTTTGAAGCAAGCCTTTCTCTGCATGAGACATTTATTGGAAGCTGGGACAGCCTGAAAGTCCTCCAGTGGAAGAGGGCCCTTCAGAAGAGCAGATCGAGCCTAATTCTGGCAGAGGAGAACACTACGGTAATGGCTCTTCCTTCGGGCAAGGGGCTAATTAGAGAATTATAGCTCTAGAGCTGCAAGGGACCTCACCAGCCAACTAGTCTCTCTTTCAGACACTGAGCTTGTCGGTCAATAAGCATTTATTAAGCCCCTACTGTGTACAGACCCTACTAAAGCTAGGGATACAAAGAAAGGCAAAACAGGATTCCTTTTCTCAAGGAGCCTCCAGTCTAATGAGGGAGACAGCTGTGCATAAACAGGGTAGAGATGGGACCGATTAAATTTAACCATGTTAAATTCAGCAGCAGTGGCCAGTCAAGGGTCACACAGCTAGGAAAGAAGACAGAGACAGGCTGCTCAGGGCACTATTACTAGCAGTTTTGTGCTAACTGAAGCGGTGTGGCTTGAGCCGCTCTGGGAGGCCATGGTGGAGGGGCCCAGCAGACTCCCAGGGTACTGTGGCCACTGGAAGCAAGAGTCACCATCTAGTGATTTCTATTTTCCTGAATATTTTTACATGGCAAGGTACTAAATTCAGTTGGTTCCATGTCATGGAAAGACTGCAAGTGCTACCTGTGCCCCTCTGGTTTTTGCACTTGCAGACAAAGCTCCAGCTGCCACTCCTAGTTACAGTTCTGGGTGACCAGTAGGTGGCAGAGCAGTGTCTACAACTGTCTGGAGACTCATGTCTGGGAAGTCCATAAGGAGCCGGCTGTTCAAAGAAGTTACAAGTGCTTGGGGACCCTTCCCTCCGGGGAGCTGGACACAGGCCTCTGGCCAGCTGGAATTGGTAGCCCACACCTGCCATCCCCTCACCAACCATGTCTTGGCTCAGGGCTCACTGTCCCCCTGCTTCCCTGGCCAAGGTCAGCCTGAGAGCCTTCCCTTGTCCATGTCCTGGCCTGGGGCTCTACCAGCCCCACCAACTAGCTGTGTGTCTCTGGACAAATGCCTCCATCTCTCATTTTTTAACCTGCAATATGATGGACAGAAGATAATCTTGAAGGCTCCTTCCTATTCAGATACTCCATGTTTCAATTCAGCCAAATGAACATTTATTATGCATAAATTCCATTCTGGAGATGGGGGAGAAACAGACCCAGTAGACACCCAGTGCAGCCCTCGAGGACCCCACATTCCACTGGGAGCCCCAGCCTGGACACAGCTAGGTTGAGGCGTGGTGATTTTAGGGGCCAGAGGGTACTAGCACAGGAAGGAAGGATTAGGAGAGGCTTCCTCCAGGAGGCACTACTTGAGTTAAGCCTGGGAGAAAGAGGGAGGTTCTGGGAGGCAGGGGTTAAGAGGGAAAGCATTGAGGCACGAGTGGGACGATGAGATGTCATGTGCAAGGGCGAGCGGGCAGGCAAGAGTGGCTGGAACGTAGAATACTGAAGGACAGAGTGAGAAAGGTCTGTAGAGGAGGGATGGAGCTCACCGGGAAGGGCTTGCAGTGCCGAGGGGGGAGGAGCCTGTGATTTATCCTAGAAGCAAAGGAGGCCAGCAGAACTCCTCAGGAGGGAGTACTCACTGTCAGTCTTGTTATTTGAGAAAGTTGGTTTTGGCAGCTGTGGGGAGGACATAGCAGAGAGGGGAGAGACCTGCGACTCCGGCCAAGTGGGAGGCGACGGCAGTGGGCCGGGGGAAGCTGGCCAGGGTTGGAGCCCAGGTGGCGGTCTCTGAGATGGAGAGAGTAGGACAAAAGCGAGATGGAGAGGGAGAATCAATAGGATTTGTCTGTGTTCTAGGGCCCCTCCTAGCCCCAACGTTCAGTTCTAAGGCACGGCACATAGAAAGTGAACTCTTCCTGTTCAATCATTTCAGTCATGGCCAATTCGTCATGACCCTGTTTGGGGTTTTCTTGGTGAAGATGCTGGCCCGGGTCACCGTTTCCTTCTCCAGCTCTTTTGATAAATGAGGAAACTGAGACAAAGTGAGACAAAGTGTCAAATAGAATTAAAGCAAGCCCAGGCTCACATAGCTAGCCAGTGGCTGAGGTCACATTTGAACTCGCATCTTCCTGTCTCCAGGCCGGCACTCCGTCCATCACACCCGCTAGCTGCCCAACTGCTCCATACCTGTAGATAGCATTCGTGCAGTGCTTTAAGGTTCCCAAAGCACTTCCCAGATATCTCATTTGAGCCTCATAGTCCCTCGTAGAGGGGCTTCTGAGACCCTTCAAACCGACTTCCTCATTTGACAGGTAAGAAAATTCTTTTTTTTTAATTTATTTTTTAAAATTAATTTTTATAATTATAACATATAATATATAATATAACATTATATATAATATAATATATAATATAAATATAACATATAATATATAATATAATATTATATATAATATAAATATAACATATAATATAACATATAATATAATTATAAATTTTTGACAGTACACATGCATGGGTAATTTTTTACAACATTATCCCTTGAACTCCTTTCTGTTCCGAATTTTTCCCTTCCTTCCCTCCACCCCCTCCCCTAGATGGCAGGCATTCCCATACAGATTAAATATCTTATAGTATATCCTAGGTACAATATAAGGAAATTCAAGGATGTGACCAGGGTTACACAGAGAGGAGTAAATAGCAACAGAAATTTTTTTTAATTTAATTTTTTGGGAAATAGTATTTTGTTTTTTCTAATTTCATGTATAGTTTTCAGCATTACTTTTTATTTATTTTTCGCTGAGACAATTGGGATTAAGTGACTTGCCCAGGGTCACACAGCTAGGAAGTGTTTAAGTATCTGAGACCAGATTTGGACTCGGATCCTCCTGACTTCAGGGCTGGTGCTCTATCCACTGCGCCCCCTAGTTCTCCCCCCATTTTTATTTTTTAATAATAATTTTCAACATTCACCCTTGCGAAACCTTGTATTCCAAATTTTCCTCCCTCCCTTCTCCTCATCCCCTTCTCTTAGATAGCAAGTAATCCAGTACGGGTTAAGCACAACATTCAGTTTTATAAGATTTTCTTTCAAATTTTTCTCCCTCCCACCCTTTCATCCCCCCTTCCCAAGACAGCAAACAATCTGATATGTTATCCGTGTGCAATCATGTTAAACATTTCCCCCCATTTGTTATGTTATGAAAGAAAAACTAGAACAAAAGGGAAAAGACAGCAGGAAAGTGAAAATTGTATGCTTCGATCGCGGCAGTAGAATTGAAGCCCAGAACCTCTGACCCCACGCCCAGTACCCTATCCATTACACAACGCTGCCCTCCCACTCAGATGGAACTTCACAGTCAGTTTTTCTGTGTCTGGATTTGTGGTCTCCCTGGCCAAGCCGGCCCCCAGAAACACCTTCCCGTCTCTCCGCCATCAGCCCCCAAACTCCGTGTGGTCCATTTGGAATGCGCATCGGTCCCTCCTTTCAATTGCTTCTTCCATTTGGGCGATTTTCCGGTCGATACCTGTCAGATTCGAGAGGGCCAATGGCTCTTGTCGGCCACTCCATCCCCTGACTGTCACCATTATCAGAGATGGATTCCCTTGACAAGTTGTCAGCTCTAGCCGAGTTCTTCCTGAATTGTGACGCCCAGGGTGGAATTGTAGCTCTGCTTTGAGACAATCATTCTCGGTAGCAATTTCCCCCCCAGGAATTATCCAAGGTGCTCTAGGTCAGCCCCAGCCACCGTGGGAGACAATATTTATCCGACTGATAGAATTGCTTTGGAGGGAGACGTTGTATTCTAGATTAGTGGTTTCAATTTAATTCGACAAACATTTTGAAGCGCCCACTGTGGCCCCCAGCACTGGGGATCCAAAAACACAGTCCCTGCCCTCGTGGATATTAGTGGAGCTGAGGAGGCAGGGCAATGGAGTTCGGGATAAGGAGATAGAATCTGCCGCCACCATCCTTGAACAGGCTCTTGCTTTACCTGCGGGCGGCAAAGAAAATCAGGGACAGCCAGATACTCTTGGAGCTCCCTAATTTTTCTCTAACTGTGGCCAGAGGACTGAGTAGTGTGAAATTCTAATTAATAAGCACTGATTAGTGCTTTCTATGCGCCAGGTATTCTGTCTAGTGCCAGGGACACAACAACACACATGTGACAGTCTCTGCCCTTGAGGACCTGACGGTGTCCTGGAAGGAGGGAAGGCAAGAATACCATATGAGGCTTCTTTGTGACACTCATGTGGGGAATTTACCTGTCACATCCCAGATCCATGTCCCTGGACAGCGGCAGCAGCCTCTTTTGTCAAAATTAGGTCAACAAACAGCCAAGTTGGTATCCATCACCAAGCACCACCTCGTCTCCCACTAGCCCTCAGTGGAAAATGTCACTCAGAAGGCCTCCTGTGGGCTGATGTTCCATTCAGAAGACAAGGAACTGCTTTCTCTTGAGGAGCTTGGTTCTTTCCTCAGCACGAAGAGCCTCACAGCTGCTCCTTATCTCCAAGAAGCCAAAGGTTCTTGGGTATTTACTTCTGCCCATTGCATTCTGTCCCCCTTCAATCTCCTCAGATAGGTCAGGATTCCATAAATCTGGCTCCAGATACTTACTAGCTGAATGATCCTGGCAAAGTCATCTATCTGTTCTGTGCCTCGGTTTCCTCATCTGTAAAACAAGGGAATTGAATATGATGATAAACTCTAAGTCTATATTCTATAGATTTACTTGAAAGTCTGTCACACTCCACTCTCCATGATAGCTTCAAGAGTAGAGAGCCTTCCCTCAAATTCCTTGATTTTCTCTTCTAAGATGAAAACCATTCTGTATCTTGAGTTTGGGTAACAGTTGTTTGGCACTGTCAGGACACCCAGAAACTCATCTCGATGGCCCCTGAGAAATCCCCTTTGTCCTCCAGACTTGCTGGAAGTAACACCGATGGCAAGAACCTCTGACATTTTAGAGTTTGAAAGTTTTCCAAGTGCCTCTCATGTATGAGCTCGCTAAGCCTTCACAACAACCGTGGGAGGTTCACAGGACATAGAGGTAAAAGTGCCTCTTCTGTGGGAGGATGGGGGGAAGGAACTGTGATCTCTTTGGTCTAAGGATACTTCTGCCATGCAAGCTGATGCCTTCTGAGCAATTTATAATCATCTGAGAGACAGCTCGAGCACTGAGGAGCGTGATCTGTTCAAAGTCACAAAGCTGGTATATACCAGAGATGAGACTTGAAGTCGGCTCTCCCTGCTTCTTTGACTGTGGCCTACGGCCTCTCATTTTAGACTAAGGAAATGTCCACAATCGCACAAACTAGTTAGTATCAGAGATCAGAGTTTGAATCCAGTTCGGTCCAACTCTGAGCCCAGCACCCCAGCATCTTTGGGCAAAGGTCTCCGTCTGCAGCCATTTTGATCAGTTATCATCATGTGGCCAAGTCTCATGGTAAGTTTCTATCACAAATGGGTCATTTGCCCCAAGAGTTTATTTCCCTGGGAGTTCTGGGCTGATGTTCATGAGGGATGTGCCCTGTGATCCTCTGCATGTGATATTCCTAGGGAAGTTTTGTGTAACTAGGCCATTCTGTGCAGTGCTCGGTGCCCTGGACAAAGCACAGAAGATCTGGATAGAGATAACTAGAAATAGAGACAGATGTCAGTTTGTCCGTCAATCAATCGGCATTTATTAAGCGCTTATTATGTTTCAAGCACTGTGCTAAGTTCTAGGAATAGAAATACAAGTCGAAAACCAGCCCCGTGCCTCAAGAAGTTGTAAGGGCCACACGTAATAGGAAGCTAAGAGGGGGATGGTATAGAATAAAGGTCATCCATGAGGGGACATAGTAGAGAAAATCCAGAGGGCAGCCTAAGTGGAGCTTCCTAGAGGAGGCATCTGATCAAGCAGAGGTCATAGGGGCAGAAGGCACTTCCAGTGCATAAATTCCAAGGTCTCAGCATAGAGTATTCAGGGAGGAGGCAACAGAGAGAACTTGAGGAGAGATGGAGCTTGAAGCAGTTCCTCTGATGAGTGTGATAGAAAATAAATTAGGGAGAAACCGAAAGCTTGCCTCGTTGCGGCGAGGGCCCAATTGAGATTAGATGCCATAAATGTGTAGTGGGCCATGACAACCCAGTTCTGTAATTCCTTTAGCTCCATCCAGGAGCAGCTGAATAGCAAGGAAGGCTGTGGATGGTGAGAGTAATCCAAGGTCCGGATAGTAGCCGCCTGTCAGCGAGAGGTCCTTTGTTTCCTCTTTCTTAAGTCTCCCCACTCTGCGGCTATACTGTCGATCCACCTCCCACGCTTTCTTCGGTCATTACTGACAGGAACACTGCAGCTCACCTCTCTTCATAACCATCCTGGAAACCGCTGACCTCTGCTGGCTTTGCTGCTTCCCCTGGCCGTGGTGCTGACAGGAAAGAGCACTGGGCCGATTCTTCATGACCCCACTTGGGGTTTTCTTGGGACAGATATTGGGCTGGTTTGCTATTTCCTTCTCCAGCTCATTACAGAGGAGGTAAATGAAGCAACCAACCAACCAACTGAGGCAAATCGAGTGAAGTGACCTGCTCAGGGTCACATCACTAGTCTCTGAGACAAAATTTGGACTTACAAAGATGAGTCTTCCTGACTTCAGCCCAGTACTATCTCTATTGTGTCACATAATACTGTATTTGAATTGGAAAGTGGAGACAGGAAAAGAGGGAGTTGGAAAAATAACATGGGGAATGGAAAGTGTGTCTGACCAGAGGCGATAAAATTGTGTGGAAGTCCAGACTCTGAGGCTATCGGAGAATTTTGGACAGGATGGTCTAACCTCTACCTCCCAATCAATCCCTACTACAATGTATTTGCCAAGTGGTCCTCCAGGCTTAGCTGGTGGGACTGTCTGCCTCAAGTCTTTCCTTAATCCAATCCAGCCTCCATTAAGCCACTAAAGTGATTTCCCTAAAATCCAGATCCTATTCTATTACCCTCTGCTAAACATCCACATGGGTTGCAAGGGAGGGCCCACTTGTCTCTGAGTATGGACTTCTCCATTGATCTGCTGGAGGTCCAGGGTGAGGGAGAGTTCACTCTGGTCTTCATCAGGCTTCTTTCTGGGCGAGTGCTTGTGTTTTTATGTCCACACTATCAGAGGTGATGACCCAATAAATCCAAGACAGCCTAGCCTAAAAAGACAGGTCTGACCTCCGGAGCTTCACCAACATAGCTGTCAGGAAAGGAAGAAAGGAGGGAGGGAGGGAGGGAGGCAGGAACTCATCTATCTCATAAACAATCAAACTGCAGAGCAAGTCAGGGACCTGCAGACAGCGTGGAGGATTCATCAACCAGAGGGCAAGATAGATGGAGAGTCAGGAGCAAAAGGAAATATTGTGTGACAAGAATGAAGGGCAGGCATCCTGGAGAGCCTTGGACAAGGAGCCCCAAAGTTGAAGATGGGGGAGACAAATGCTTGCGAGGGGACCGGTGTGAAGTACAGTGTGGACAGAAGGGAGGAGGGAGTCCTTGCAGACGCAATGAGACCGCCATGGACAGAAACGGCCAATGAGATCTCCATTTGGAGAGGAAACCGGGGTGGACAGAACGTGGTCAGTGAGACAGAGCGCCCTCTGGAAGG
Source organism: Sminthopsis crassicaudata (assembly GCF_048593235.1). Taxonomy (NCBI): domain Eukaryota; kingdom Metazoa; phylum Chordata; class Mammalia; order Dasyuromorphia; family Dasyuridae; genus Sminthopsis; species Sminthopsis crassicaudata. The sequence continues at coordinate 9,802,692 of NC_133617.1, read as the reverse complement.
CCAGAGGGAAGTCGCTGTGGACAGAACGAGACCTTTGCGGCCACAATCGGGACAGGAGCTCACCGCAGATGGAGTCTCCTCTGTCTGGCTCTGGCGTACGCCCGTTCAATACATTATGTCATAACCCCCGTAGAATGAGGGGCCCGGCTGGATTTTGCTTTTTCTTCGAAGCTCTAGCACTTAGCACGGTACCTGGTACCTACCGAGCGCTTAATAAATGTTTGTGGATTGATTGATAAAGAACAGAATGAGGTCAGTAGAAACAGGAAAAAAAAGTCAGTGTAGACAGAATGAGGCTAGGGAGGACAGATAGAGGTCAGGGAGAACAAAATGAATCCAGTGTGGACAGAACAAGGTCAGAATGAAGTCTCACATGAGTCATCCTATATCTGGTTGACTCAGTATTAATACACACACACACACACACACACACACACACACACACACACAACCCAGAGTTTCTGTCCCATGGGGCCCTCCTAATGACCCAGACCTCGCCTCCGGTGTCTCTGATGAGCCTGTCTCCTCCTGGGCCACCCTGGCTTGCTGATGATCTTTTTTTTATTGTCTTTCTCCTCCTCTGATTCAGTCTTTCCATTTGAGATTCAGGAATTGCTCCCGTCTCCCTTCAGACGCATCTGTAGGACACTTGAATATGGCAGGAGAATGTAATAATCACCCCTCTCATTTCTCCACAACAGTGAGCTTTATAGCAAACCTGAGGGGGAGATGGGCATCCAGTGAGCATTTTCTGCCTTTCACAGAGAAGGAAATAGAGGCTTGGAATGGGGAGGGGATTTGTCGAGAGTGAGTCAGTGGCAAAATGAGTGTTTGAACCCTGACATTGTACAGCAGGGAACGAGCTCCTTAAGGAGACAGAAAACGACATTAGTGTAGAGAGTGAGTCTAAAGCCCAAACTTCTTCTCTTTCTTTCCCCTCATTTCTTTTTCCACATCTTCCCCTTTCCTCCCTTTCTTCCTTCTTTTTCTTCCCCCATCTTTCGTTCTCACCTTGCCTTTTTTTCTTGTTCTTTCCTTTCCCTTCTGCCTTCTTCCTTCTCTCCTTTCCCCTTCTGCTTTCTGCTTTCTCTTGCTCTTCCTTCTCTCCTCTCCTTTCTTCTTCCATCTCCTTCTGTCTTTTTCCTCCTCTCGTCCCCCTGTCCTTTTCCTCACTCTTCCTTGCTTTGCTCCTCCTCCTTCTCTTTCTCTCCCTTCCCTTCTTAGTCTCTTGCCTCCTTATCTCCTGCCTGTTAATTCTGCTTGTCGAACTAATTCTCGATGTTGTAGAACAGGGGCCCACACGTTCAGGGGGTGTAGCTAATGACTCCTTTCTTAATTAAAGCTATTTCTAGGGAGATCCATATGGAAGAGATTCAGGGAATGGCCTGTCAGCTGCTGGAGACATCCTTCTCCTTCACACGTGCACGCACACACACACATACACACACACACATACACACCCTCCTCTTCATGGACTGTGAGACAAGCAGCTAAGCACAGGGATGTAGATAAACAACCCTCAGTCCTCTCAGCCACACCATTGGTTCTATAACCACACAGCCTTTTACATACACAGGGACACACCCGGAGCATTAAGCTCTCCAAATATCCCACCCTCCCTCTGCACCCTCCCCTCCTTCTGCTTGTGCTCAGAAAGCTGCACAGATTTGTAAAGCTCCATGGATCCACGGCTATAAATACAATGAGGCAGCCACACGCACACCAGCAGCCACACACACCCGCTCACACACCCTCCCACGCAGCCAGGGCCTTAGGTGGCGGTGGGAGGGCCGACTCTGGTGATGGGCAAATGCTAGCTGTCATCGTCCCCGTCCAACCATCCGCAGCCATCGGCATAATCTCATTTGCTCCCGGGAAGGGCTCTCATGGCCAAATGATGTATTGGTTGGCACATTTCAGGTGCCCATTATATCTCTGGAGCCTAGCTTGCCAAGACTCGGGTTGGAACAGAGAAGACAGACTCTTCTGTTATTCACACCCGGGTTGGGGGGGGGTGCATTGATTTTTTTCTCTCATGGCTAACCAGTCCTTAGAAAAACCAGGATCTTCCTCCTTCTGGGCTCCTTGAGATCCTGGGCAACTCATTCTCCGTTTCTGGGCTTTCCTATGGCAGGAAAGATGGATGGACGGAGGGAGGGGTAGAGGGATGGACAAATGGAGGGATGGATGGATGAAGGGAGGGAGAGGAGGGATAGAGGGATGAATGCTTGGCTTAGTGGTACCTTGATACTGCCATTAGAAGCGTTGGATTGTTGCTGCTGTTTAGTCATTTTGATCATGTCTGACCCTTTGTGACCTCATTTGGGGCCTTCATGGCAAAGATACTCATGCAGCCGGCAATGGCAGGATTATACAAGGATCGATTCTGATGGACGTGGTTCTTCTTAACATTGAAACACTTCAGGCCAATCCCAATGATCTTGTGATGAAGGGAGCCATTTGCACCCAGAGAAAATGCCGTGGGAACCGAGTCTGGATCACAAAATAGTATTTTCACTCTTTTTGTTGTTGTTCTCCTGCATTTTGTTTTCTTACTCGTTTTTTTTTTCCTTTTTTGATCTGATTCTTCTTATGCAACAAGATAAATGTACAAATATATTTACATCTATTGGATTTAACATATATTTTAATATATTTAAACATGTATTGGATTACTTGCCATCTAGGGGAGGGGGCAGGCGGAAGAAGAGGAAATAGGAACACAAGGTTTTTCAAGGGGCAATGATGAAAAATTATCCTTGCATATGTTTGGAAAATAAAAAGCTTCACTTAAAAAAAAAATCCTGGTGTGGCTTACCATTTCCTTCTCCAGTTCATTTTGCAGATGAGGAAACTGAGAGAACAGGGTTCAGTGACTTCCCTGAGGGCACACATCCCATTTCCTGACTCCCCATAATGTCAACGCCTTCCCTCCATTGAGCATCTCCAATTCGTTTACTCATATCTTGTTTGTTCATATTTGTTTAAATGTTGCCTTCCCTGTTAGAATGTGAGCTCCTTGACAACAGGTGCTTAGCATAATGGCCGGCACACAGTAGGTGTTTAAGAAATACGGGTTGAGTGACTGAGTCGTGAATGTTCTTTCTAAATTGTGGCCCCTAGATAGAGAAAAAGCCCAATCTCTTCCCTCAAGAAACTTAAATTCAGATAACATCAACCCAAAAAAGGGAGCAGTAACGTGGCAGGTGTTCGGAGTGGAGGGCCGACGGGGCTGGGAGGGGACAGAGAAGTGATGGGGCTGCTGGGGAGCCTTTCCGAGGCCATGGCCATGCTGAGTTGATGATTCTGCTCCAACAGGGACTGGAAAGTTGAGGGTTGGAGGAGAAGAAAGGATTCCGTTCCCTCGGGATGGAGGTCACGGACCTTCCTGTGCCCAGGTCCAGTGCTAAGAGCTGCAGGGGAGAAGTGGGGGGAGGACAAGGGGCTAACTGCCATGGGAAGCATGGTCTGTTCTGAGGTCTGGGATCAAGAAGCAGCTACACATGTGAACTAGGGAGGCTTCAACTCGGCCTGATTTGGCAAAATATTGAGGTCCCAGCTCCTCTCTAGGGAGACTCTCATCTCTGTCTATGTGCAATCTGGATCAAGACATGGCCTAGAAATAAGGTCCTTTCTAACTCTAGAACATTCTGTTCTGATGACCATTCCCAGTCCTGCTGTTCTATGCTCTAATCCCTCCCTCTGACATTCCCTGCTCTAAGGCCCCTCCTAGCCCCGATACCCCCTGTTCTAAGACTGCTCCTAATCCCATCCCTTGTTCTATGATCCTTCCTACTCCTTATATCCCCTGTTCTAAGACCCCTCCCCTCTAATATCACTATTCTAAGATTCTAGGTCTCCCTCAGCTCTGACATCCCCTGTTCTCAGGCCCCTCCTACCTCTGACAGCCCATGTTCTTGTCTCCTCTCTCGCCTGGATATTCTGCCCCCTGAGCTCTGATAGTCTGTATTTTGCTTCCTTCACTTCCCCCTTCCTCTATTTTTCTGCATTCAAGGCCTCACTCAGTTCCGAGCATCGTCCCTTCCGTTGCCCTCCCTCTTGAAGATGCGGGTCATTTGATGTGGTGGGCCTGCAGAGCTCACACTTTATCGGCCACTGGGAGAGCTGATCCTAGCCCTGGCTCCAAGCTCTGGCCAGGGTAGAAATGGAGTGGAAGAAGTGGCCCCCTGGGGGGTCTTTGAGGGGAGCTGAACATCCGCGAATGTAGGAATTGGACTGGTTAGTTCTGGTGCCAGGCAGTCAGGCCATTTGCCAATCCACCTACAATGTGCCCAGTCCTGGGCTAAGGCCAGGGGGAAGGGGGAACACCTGACGTGACCTTCAGGAGCTCACCTTCTTCATCCGAGACACATGCTGAGTAAAGGGGCAGTAGTCTGAGAGGGGAAGGAAGGTCTTGGTCAGTGAGGGCAATGGGAGGGTCTGGAAAGGGAGTCTTGAAGGAAGCAGGAGGTGGTGCTGAGGAGGACGAGGAGGAAGAGGAGTCCAGGCTTGGCGGTGGCCGGTGTGGACACAGTGACTCTGAGGATGGAGGAAGGGGGAGGATCTGGAAGCCTGAGAAGCTGAGGCAGGAGTGATCCCTTCCAGCTTCAGAGAGCAGGAAGGACGTCTTGGAGGAGGCGATCATGGGCGTGCAAAGAAGGGCCTCTCGGCGCTCTGAGACCTCCCAGGACCGGGCCATGCACACGCCATGTCCAGCTCCTGCCTGGATGCATGACTGCCATCGACAGCTTTGAGCGTCAGAGAAAATCAGCCCCTCTGCCCCCGGCAGCTGCTGCTGGGTAATCAGGCAGTCCCTGAGCTGCCCCTTGGGTCTTCCATAAAAATGATGAAGACTTCACATCTGTCCCGTTTCCCGGGGAGTCGCAGTCCCCAAGGACAGACTTGTGTCATAAGGATGCAAATGGGGCCCGAGCGTCCCTCCTGGCTCCGAACCAGGGGAATCACAACCGTCCCGGACCTCCTGCTCTAAGGTTTACACTGGCTTTTCTTCCCTCTTCATAACCTGGGCCTAAGGGTAATTAGTTCTCTTAGTGACCCACTGGGGGAAACTGAGGCTCTGAGAGGGGTCAAGACCTAAAATGACTGAATGTTAGTGGCAAGGGAAAGGGAATGAAGGAAAAAGCCCTTATTAAATTATACACAATGTGCCAGGGAATAGGGGCTAGAGGTGCAACTATGAAAAAAAAGAAATAATCCCTGCCCTCAAGGAGCTTCCAAAGTAATGAGGGAAGACAACCCCAGAAGAAAGATGAAAAAGTGGGGGTGAAGGTGAGGAGCCAGGGACGGCAGCCAGCGCTTGGGTGAGGGGGAACAGGCGAGGGGCCGGGGAGAAATGAGGAAATGGCTCGGGATCTCAAGCCGTGTCATTCTAGTATTTCTAAGCCCTCCCCTAGGACCTGGTACGTGATGCTTGATGAATGCTCCGTCCTTTCCCACTCAGAGGTGATGGCGGGAGCAGCGGGGGAGGTTTGGGGGCTTGGGGAGTCATGGGAAAGGGGAGGGCACGGGACCGAGGAAGGGGGATTGACCCTCATGAGGAAATGATGGGGATTTGATCACTCCTTCTAGAGCAGTGAGTCACTGCCCCAAGGCCCACAACAAGCCCTGGGACCCACCTCTCCAAGTTCAAGTACAAAGCTTTGGCCACTGTGACTGTTCTCCAGGGTGTAGGAACAAAATACCCTACAAGGCCGGCCCTGGGGATAGAGAATGTCAGAGGCGGGAGGGTCCCTAGAACATGGACTGTTAGAGGCAGGAAGGGCCTTAGAGCAGGGAATGCTAGAACCAGGAGAGACCTTAGCACAGAGAATGTCAGGCTGGGAGTGAGTCTAGAATGTGGAATGTCAGAGGTGGGGGGGCCTTAGAACAGAGAATGTCAGAGCTGGGAGGGGACTTAGAACAGGGGATATCAGGAGCGGGAAGGTTTTAGAATAGGAAATGTCAGCTTTGGGAAGGCCTTAGAACAGAATATGTCTGTCAGGGGTGAGAAGGGACTTAGAACATGGAATATCAGAGCTGGGAGGGGCCTTATTTCAGAGAATGTCAGGGCTGGGAGTGAATCTAGAACATGGAATATCAGAGCTGGGAGGGGCCTTAGTTCAGAGAATGTAAGGGCTGGGAGTGAATCTAGAACATGGAATATCAGAGCTGGGAGGGGCCTTAGTTCAGAGAATGTAAGGGCTGGGAGTGAATCTAGAACATGGAATATCAGAGCTGGGAGGACCTTAGAACAGAGGATGTCAGATCTTGAAAAATTGAAAGAAGCTGAACTTGATGTCAGATGATCTGGGTCTAAATTAGCATTAATTAGTTGTGGGATTTTCTTTATCTGGGCCTCAGTTTCCCAGAGTGTAATATATACACATTGCCCCTGGCCGTGCTTTCCTCTTGAGGTTGGACCTCAGACGAGCTCATTCAGACACGGTTGGCCAGTCTTGGGGGTGACTTTGGGGAATCTCTCCTTACCTTTCCTTTCCCTACTTGTATAAGCGATCAGGAGATCAATGAACAAGCAAGCCTTTCTTAATCATGCGCTCTGAACCTTGCCCGGGACCAGGGGCTGGCCCTCCCATAGAGCCCCTGCTCTCGAGGAACCTGCTTTATCGAGAGGGAAGATCACGGCATTTGAGAGTTGGCAGAGCCTCAGTTTATCATCCCAAATCACCCTTTAATGGAATCTTTGCCCTGGTCCGACATCCTTCACAACAGCCGTCCAGTGGCCTCTGCCCCGAAACCTTCAAGGAAGGGGCGCCCTCCACCTTCCGAGGCAGGGACGCCCCTCACTATGAGGAAGCCTGATCTGACGTGGGTGGTCACTTACTGCCTTCCTATCCGGCCTGGCTCCGGAAGTCCTTGGTGCGCCTCTCCAGGACAGAAATGTGTTCTTCTCCCCCTGGTCCTCCATCTCTTGGGCCATAAGCCTCTGTCCCTTTGAGCTTGGGAAGCTCCCCAGCCATCCGATGGGTCCACTTTCTTGGCTTAGTGCGGACCCTGCTCCTTCCCTGGCCTCGGGCAGCCAGCTTATTCCTTGTCCTGCTGCTGCCTTTGCCCTGATCCCTGCCAACCTCCACCCCCTGGTCCAGATGCCCGCTGAGAGAGAGAGAGACCTGAGTCTGTGACTTTTCTCACTCCCCACTCAAGGCATGATGGGAAAGCGAGGGTGACAGAAAGCCGGGGGTGAGCTGCTGCCCTGGTGGGCGCCGTGTTAATGAGCAGGGCGACTTCTCTGGTATTGTAACCAAATCTGGGCGCTGTAAATTATTCACATTTGTAAATGTTTATGGAGCCACATCCAGCCCACACAACCCCTATGATTCAAGGGGGAAATACGGGGCCGCCAGCCTGTACAAATGGGGTCCCGAAAACACAAGGCGTTACCAAGATTTACTCTGATCCTTAAATATTTGAGATTAATTTTTCGAAAACATCTATAAAGCAGGAGATTTATACGGAACAGAAGCCCGGGTGCCCTGACAGAAAGGAATTAGAGTCAATTTATTCATGTATTAGTCAAAAATTCAATTTCATTTGTTGTAGAGAAAAATTAGAAACCTTTCTGCATTTTATTACAAATTATGCATCTTCCATATATGGAGATGAATAATTGATCCTGTTACAAATACTTAATCTAAAAAATATTTATTAGAAACAAAGGCACCATTTCTCATGTGTTTGGGGCGAGGGCGATGTAGCCCAATTTTAAAAATTAATGCGAGTTTCTGCAAGAAAACATTGGCTACTTATGAATTCTTCTGATCTAATGTCACTTCCCATCCCACCAGACAGAGCCAGACGGTCCCCTGCGAGGAGGGAAAGGTGGGGGCCCTGGCACGGAGCCAAGGGAGGCTAGTGCATCTGCATCCCACATCCTGGCTCCTCCTCTTCCCCATGGACCACTTGGCTCCCTGTGGGGTTTGAAAATTAGCGCCTAATGTGACCGAGTCCACCAAAGTCCAGTCCCGGAACAAAGCTCTCGAAGAAGGTTGACCGGCGGTTTTTCTGTTGGGGTCTCCCGTCGCTGCTCCCTGGGGTCCGTTGCCAGGCCCCTCCTCCTCTGTCTATTGAAATGCCTAATGTAAGCAGGATCCGTGAAATCAAACTGTAGAACACAAAATCGATGAATCATAAAATCTAAGGAAGAATGAATCGTGCATTGGATGAGAGGCAACGGGATGCAGGAGAAAGGGTTCAGCTAGGTGCAGAGGACCCGGGTTCACCTGCTCGTACCCCTGTGGGCCACTGGGACTTCACTTTCCTCCTCAATAAAACTGAAGAGCTGGACAAAGGTGCCATTCAGCTCTGGAGTTAGTGATTCTGTGAAGCTTAAATGGATGGAGAAGAGAGTCTTAGAGCTCAAGGAGCTTAGAATAATAATAATAGCTGTATTTATATAGCATCTTAAGGTCTACAAAGCACTGTACATAACAGTAGTTATAGCTAGCAATTATATAGTCCTTGAAAGTTTTTGAAGCATTTTTACATATTATCTGGTTTGATCTTCACAACAATCCTTTTTTCTTTTCTTTTTCTTTTTTCTTTTCTTTTTTTTTTTTTTTTACCAATAAAGAAACTGAGTCACATGGAATTTTGTAGACAGAGAACTCTTTGAGCAGATGAACCCTCACTTGCTTTTCTGATAGTGATTGAAGCACAGCCTTCTGGGACTCCAGATGGAGGAGGGGCACGGGGCTCTCTCTCCCACCTGGTTGCCACATGTCCATGAAGGCATGGTGTCTGTTTCTCTTGTAGCTTGTGTTTATTTTTTTCCTTCTCTTACATGAATGAGTAGCTGGAGCTTCTTATAATCTTGTGAGCTTTGAAAAGTGGAAAGAGCCAAGTGAGGTTCATAATCTGGAGCCAGTAAGAGATCCTGTTGGCAGCAGTAAGGTGAAGGGACCCAGTCCAGAAAGGGGCCAGCCCAGCTGAGCAAAGGATTTGTGTGTCAGGCACACCACACCCAGAAGTGATCTTGGAGAGGACTGCAGGAAGGCAGAAAAGGACTCCCAAGACCTGGAAGTGGTCCTCTCCAGGAGCAGGGTCTGGGTAGGGATGTTTTGGGCTTTTTTACATGTTTATTAACTTTTTAATACATTTTTTTTTGTTTTGCTGAGGCAATTGGGGTTAAGTGACTTGCCCAGGGTCACAAAGCCAGGAAATCTTAAGTGTCTGAGATCAAATTTGAACTCAGATCCTCCTGAATTCAGGGCTGGTGCTCTATCCACTGCACCAACTAGCTGCCCCTTAATACACGCTTCTTTATCAATCCTTTCTGAGAGAGAAAAATCAGAACAAAAGGGGAAAAAATCATAGGAGAGAAAAACAAAAGCTAAAGAAGAAGTGAACGTAGTTTGTTGATTTACATCCAATCTCCATCGTTCTCCTTCTGGATGCAGATGGTGTTTTCTATCCAAAGTTTATCGGCATTGCCTCAGAAATAAGGACATTTTGTGGTGATCGCTTTGAGTCCCTTCTTCTCATGGACCAAGTGAGTATGTGGAGGGGGCAGGACACCATCTTTTGAGGGAACATTGTCAAACTTTAGTCCTTGTTATGCCTTCTCAAGCAAATACCTCTTTGCAGTGGTTGTTGTTGTTGTTTTGTGTGTGTTTTTAAATACCCCTTTGCAAAAGCTAATTTGTGGCCATTGGTTACCTTGTACTGGGGAGATGTTAGCGAATAATAGGGGGAATGAGGACTTATGGGAAACCTCCCCTTGCTCGTGCTGTGGGAGACTGAGCCCCAAACTCTGACTTCTATCTAGGAGAGGCAGAGGGGAAGAAATGGTTAAGAGGGAATTTAAATTAAACATTAGCAAGAAGATGAGAAGAGAGCATCCAGCTGCCCTGCCAACAGGTTTGATAATGAGATAATGCATGGAGAGCACTTGGGATCCTAAAGTGCTTTGTAAATGTTACTGTTACTGTGATTATCTTTGACCTGTCTACTCAGAAAGGTGATTTGTGAGTGAATGCATCCTCGCTTGGGCCCAGGTAAAAGCCTCAGCTGGAAAATCCCTGAGTCAGGAGGAAAGAGAAAAGAAGGGGGAGCAGGGAAAGCCAGTCAGCAGGCCTTTGCGAAAGATTGCTCATGTGCCAGTGCCTGTGCTGAGCCCTAGGGACATCGAGGAAGACAAAAGCTGCCCTTCAGGAGCTCCCAATCTATACAGGGGGACGCATACAAGCCCTGGTGACTTAGGGACACAGGTTAAAGACAGCCTAGGCTCTGACCTTTCTTTGCTGCATCTAGAATCAAATAGAAAGTCTTATAGTTGGCATTTAAAGAGATCCATAACCCAGCACTTCTCTCCCTCCTTTTCTTCTTACTTTCTTCCTCCCTCTTTTCCTTCCTTTCTGTTTCTTTTCTTCCTTCTTCCCTCCTTTTTTACTTCCTTCTTTCATCTTTCCTTCCAACTTTCCAAACCCCAGCATCTCTCTCTGTCTTTTCTTTCCTCACTTCCTCCCTCTTTTCTTTCTTTCCTCTCTCCCTTCCTCACTTCCTCCCTCTTTTCTTCCTTCCTTTCTCTCCCCCCCAGACTGTGAATGGATTATACTGGGTTGATCTTCCAGGGTCAGTGGAAAAAGGCTTGAAGAAAGGGAGGGTCTAGAAGGCCCCCAGAAGTCATCTAGCTCAACTCTCTCATCTTAGGTGAGGAAACTGAGATCCAGGGAGGACATAAAATCGTTGCTCTAGAACAGAAGGATATCTCAGAAGCCATCTAGATCGACCCCTTCATTTTACAGAGACACAGAGAAGTTATATGATTTCTTTAAGATCACACAGCTAGTAAAGATCAGAGATCTCTGACTCTGGCAGCCAGTATTTGTTCCCCTGAATCAGATTTTCAGGCGTCTAGGAAGGAACCAGCATCTCTTCCCATGGTTCATAGGAGATAATGGGGCAGCGAGGAGGTTTTAAGAATACATAGAGTGTGTATGGGTAGAAGCACAGGGTTTTTTCTCCTTATTAGGGACACTGATCCAATTCCTGCCTGTGAGCCCCTGGTGCTGTGAGGCGCTAACTCAGGGTAATCAGATCAGGCTGTCTGTGGGGGCCGGCCCCCACCCACCTTAATGTCCAGCCGAAAGCAGGAACCGTCTGCACAAATTATGCTGCCGCTGCCCATTGCCCACTTTGTGAATCATTGCCTCTCCGCACCACTTCCAGGAAAGAGGCGAGCATCTTCGCTCCCCCTTGCCAGTCTCTTTCCTCGGCTGCTTCTAACTAGATCACAGAATTCAGAGTTGGGAAGGGTCTCTTTGGAGGTCCAGTCCAATCTGCACCTCAAAAAGGGATTCTTAATACACTAGTCCTGAGCAGTGACCATCCAGCTGCCTTGGGCAGACCTGCACCCACAGGGAACCCATTCCCTCCCAAGGTTGCCCATTGTGTGGATGGAGAGTTCAAAATGGCAGAAATTTTCTCTCAATTCCGAAGTTCAATTTTTGTTCTTATGACGTTTCCCTGTTGTTCCTAGCTCTGACTTCTGGGAGAAAATCAAATCCCTCTGAGTGCCCAAGAAAGCCATAGGCCTCTCTCCACTTGGCTGGATGTTAGAGAAACAAAGAACGGAGGAGCCACAGAAATCTGAACAAGTCTGAAGAAGAGTACCAATACTCCACTACACACGGCTCAGATTGGCTAAATTGACAGGAAAAGATAATGACAAATGTTGGAGGGGATATAGGAAGAATGTGACACTGATGCATTGTTGGTGGAGTTGTGAACTGATTCAATCATTCTGGAGAGCAATTCGGAACTATGCCCAGAGGGCTACCAAACTGTGCATACTTTGACCCAGCAGTGTCACTATTGGACTTGTATCCCAAAGAGATCTTAAAGGAGGGAAAGGGACCAACATGGGCAAAAATGTTTGTGGCAGCTCTTTGTATAGTGGCAAGAAACTGGAAATTGAGTGGATGCCCATCAGCTGGAGAATGGCTGAATAAGTTCAAACTACAATTTATAATTCATATATACATATACATAATATAATTCCATATGATATATGAATGTGATGGAATATTATTGTTCTGTAAGAAATGACCAGCAGGATGATTTTAGAGAGGCTGGAGAGACAGGAACTGATGCTGAGGGAATGAGCAGAACCAGAAGAACATTGTGCACTTCAACAACAAGATTATACGATGATCAATTCCGATGGACGTGGCTCTCTTCAACAATGACATGATTCAGCTTGTTCCAATGACCTTGTGATGAAGAGAGCCATCTGCACCCAGGGAGAGGACTGTGGGGACTGAGTGGAACACAACATAGGATTTTCACTCTTTTTCATTGTTTTCTTGTTTTTTATTTTTTTTTCCTTTTTTGATCTGTTTTTTTTTTCTTGTGCAGCATGATATTTCCACAAATACGTATAGAAGAATTGCACATGTTTAACATATACTGGATCACTTGCCAACTGGGGGAGGAGGTGGAGGGAAGGGAGGGAAAAATTAGAACAAAGGGTTTTGTGGGGTTGAAAATTATCCATGTATATATTTTGAAAATAAAAAGCTTTAATAAAAAAAGTACCAGTACTCATCCCAGGGCAACCACAGGCTGGTAGGTAGGTGCTCTAGGTTGAGGTACACCCAGAACATGGCAGGGGAGAATCCTGCTGCTCTCTACCCTTTTCAGACCACATCTGGAATAAAAGTGCCATTCTTTCTGCCCCATTTTGGGAAGGACATCGGTGAGCTAGAACACCCATTGGAGGGCGAGTCAGAAGGGGAAAGGGCCTTCAATAGCAAAGACTTCAATTAAGACCCAAAGATAATGTAAGGAGAACATAATCTGGAAATATAACAAGTTAGGACTTAAATATACCCAGAATCCCAAAATTGTAGCGATGCAAAAGAGCCCCTTTAAATCTCTCTTTAGTTTGGTTTTCAAGAAATATTTGCAATATGAGAGGAATACAGTTGTTTTCCAAATTATGGCTTTTTAAAGTTTGGGGTTGAATGCCCTGTGGCTTATAGAGCTCAACAGAAGCCTCTCCAGGTTTCTGATTCTACCAGGATCCCTATGTTGAGAATTACTTTCTATTCCTCTTTCAGTCTGATGGCAAATAATGGAATTCACCCCCAGCCTGGCATTCTCCCTGCCTCTGGAAATCCTGCATTTTAAACATCCCAACTCCCTGGAGACTCCCTAGCAATCTCGTGTTTCACCTGGTCATACCAATCCTCCGACCAGACAGATTGTCTCTCGGGAAATGGAATTTCTCTCAGTGAACAGTGATTTCTCATGGCCATGAATCATGGGAAACGAAGCCCTGGAGACTTTACTCTCCATGCCCGTAACACTAATATTTATGCAACACTTTTCAATTTACAAAGTGTTTCCTCAAGGTAACTATGAGTTTAATGAGAGGCAATATGAACAATAGAGAGAGTATTGGAATTAAAAGTCTTGGGTTCAAATCCTGCCTTATATATTTCCTTGTGTGACTGTGGGTGAGACACTGAACCTTTAGGGTCCTCAGCTCAGTGATATTATAGACTTTTGACGTAAATAACTTATTCAATGGCCAGTGGGTGATTGAAACAGATTTGAATCCAGTCTTTCTGAGTCTTAAGTATACCCTGTCTATTCTATCACATTGTCACTCAATGATTGCTCTCAGAATTTGGGCTGAGTCCTTGAGTAGACATGGCCCACCAGCCTTTCTGCTAACAGCTCTAAACAGTTTCTCATCTATAAAATGAAAGAGCCAGACTAGGTCATTTCTAAAGTCCTTTCTTGCTCTAAATCTACTATGACAGGTGGTGTGAAAATTGTAATCCCCATTTTACAGAAGAGGAAACTGAGACTAATGGTTCACATAAATGATAAGCAGGATCCTGGAAACTAAAATTCTATATGGCAAAACAACCCAGAGAAGCAGGAAGTTTTCCTCCAGAATGAAATTCTAATTCAGCAAAAAGAAGAAATTCCAATAAGGGAGAAAAGGAAACCAATGTTTATGCACAGAGAGAAATATATGAGGACAGGTACGTCAGGTATGAGGGCAGGTAAACCCCAGAGTGGGACATGGCCCCGCAGGAATGGTATCATGCAATTTAACAAGATTTTATGGAGCTGTTACCATGGCACCAAGTGTTATGCTAGGCTCCGAGGACCCAGAGACCAAAGTGTGAAAGTCCTGGCTTCAGGGAGTTTTCCTTCCATTGGGGAGATAAGATGGATGCAGGGAAACAAACACAAAATGTAGTATTATTTTATAGGAGGAGGGGGTGATCGGCAGTATTTAAGGGTGAAGATAGGGCAAAGGAAAACAGAATTGGATTTAGTTGGGGACAGGGGGGAGAGAGAGAGAGAGAGACAGAAGAGACTGAGAGACAGAGACAGATTAAGAGACAGAGATAGACACACAGAGACAGAGAGGAATAGAGAGACAGAGACAGAGACTGAGAGACAGAAGCAGAGACTGAGAGAGACAGTGACAGAGACAAAGAGAGAGGCAGAGAAAAAGACAGAGAGATAGACAGAGACAGAGATACAGAGAGAGAGCATTGGTGACCTTGAAGAGGATAGATTCTGTCAAGTGGTGAATCAACCTGGAAGCCAAATTTCAAAGGATTGAGGAGGAAGTGAGAAGGGAGGAAGTGGAGGAAAGAGTAATGGTTTTTTCTAGGAGTGTTGCTGTCCAAGGAAGACCTATAGGTTGAGGGAAAGGCAGGATCAAATAAAGGGGTTTTTTTTTTAAGGTTGGGAGGGAGACATTGAGGCATGTTTATAGCCCATCAGGAAGGACGTAATCAAAGGGCAATCACAGATTAGAGTAGGTGGGTGATTGAAAGGGCGAGCTTTTGTAGCTAGACTTTAGGAGAGTAAATTTCAAATGTTCAGAGGAAAGATAAGTAGAATAGTATGGACGGATATTCTATAGGGGAAGTTCGTCAAGGTGTAGGAAGGAATTGAAATTGCAGAGACACCGAGGGAAACAATTCCAGTGAAGGGGAAAAAATGAGAATCATCTGGAAAGATTGATGTGGCTAGACAGGGACATCACTAACCAACGAGATTATAAAAAAACAGAAAATATGTACAGCAAATGGAAACCAGCACAGGTAACGACAATCGGCTATAAGTTCAGGGCCTGGATTTGGGAAACCGGTGTCGGTGCTAAAGTTCAAAATGAGCTAAGGCTGACGAGGGAAGAAGCTGAAGGTAGCCAAAAGGGCTTCAGAAGCTACATTGAAGGAGAGGAGAGTACAAGGAGAATGGGAGTATTCCTCAGAGCCAACGGGCTGATTGTAACTAAATGAAAACAAAGCTCCATTTTAATTTTCCTTGTTTTCTCTGCCAAGAAGGGTAGCCTTTAGAGGGAAAAGACAAAACAGAAAAGGTTGATGAGGTGATACCCATGAAAAATAAGGAGGTGTAAGAGAACCCCTTTCTGCCCTTGATGAATTCATGTCTCCTTCCCTACATAAATGACATCTTCAGATGCTGAAAGAGCTGATGGAGGTCATTGCTGAGCCCCCACCAGTGATATTTGAAAGGTCATAGAAAATAGAAGAAGTCACAAGATTGGAAAAGGTCAAATGTTGTCTTGATTGTCAAAAAAAAAAAAAAAAAAAGGAAAGAGAATAGTCTGCAAATTTGAAACCGGTGAGTTTGACTTTGATTTCTAGGAAAACTTTAGAACAAATCATTAAGGAGATAATTGGTGAACATCTAGAAAGACAAGTGGTGATTACAGAAAGCTGTTGTAGTTGTCTGTGACTTTTTAACGTTATTAATAAAGGAGTAGATGAAGGGTCATATCTTTCAAATCCCAACGATCCTGAACTCCCGTAAATCATCATCCAAAGCCTATTCCACAGCTCACTAATACCCAGTTCCTCATTCTCATCCCTCTTAACCCTCTCACCACAAGGTTTCATCCTGATTTTACTCAGCCCTTTCACGGTGGAAGGTCTGTTCTAGAGGCAAAAACTTCCCTTCATCTGAAAATTTTCCCATTTCCACACCTTCCATGTAGTAGTTCTTACTCACAACTGAAAGCCCCCTCCTAGCCCAGCCTCCCTGGCCACCATTTCCAGTACTGACTGCACCTTCAATCATTCTCCTTGGCTCACTGGTTGAAACAGGGGAATTGGAACATTTCTTGCTCCCCATGACCATCTTCAGGCTCTCTCCCTTCCTCCGCCATTCAGTGGCCTCTCCTTAGTGATTCATGCTATTTATATCTGCCACTTAATAGAAATCCTGGTAGATGCTGTCTACAGACTCTCAGGTCACTCCCTTTCTCTTCTTAAAGAGTTCAGAACCTGGCTCACAATTTTTCTCTCCCCTTTAACTTCTGCCCTCATACTAAAGAACTTCATTCAACCTAGTGAACCTCCCTAAAATAATCTAACTCAATTCCTTGACTTAATCACCTCCCATGAATCCATTCATCTTCAGCCACCTAAAGATACTTATACCCTTGCCCTTGACCTTGCCTTAACTGAGAAATGGGTTCAAGAATTCCCAAATTCTCTCATGTGACCATAATCTATTGGCTTTTCATCTGTCCCTGTGCCTTCCCCTATGAAACCAAAACTCTTTCTGTGCAGTGACTTCCAGTTCCTTAATCCCTTAGTTCTCTCCAGGCATCTCTCTTGCAGTGGCTACCCTTTCCTCTTCTCCCCATCTTGACTCGTTGGTGAACCAATTCAACTCTATACTGTTCTCCTATTTTGAGTTCCTAGTCTCCTTATTATATTACCCATTCAAGCCCCAGTCTTGGATCATTCCTCCCATTTGTTGCCTTACCTTCTACACAAATGCTGCTTAATGGTAGAGAAATGGTTGCTACCCTACATATTTATGTTACACAACGTTAAATGGGTCCTTGCTGCTGCCAGGCAATCCTATACCTCCCTTATCAACTCACTCTCCACAGTGGCTCTTCCAAACCTTCTTATCCCCACCCCAAACTTCCCATACCTCCTCCTTCACCCATACATCACAGCTGTCAACCTGCTTCATATTTTGCCCCCCAAAATTGACAGCATTTACCATGATTCCCCCTCATCCACCACTCAAATGTCCTCTGTCACTATTTGCTCCTTCACTTCTGTCTCACATGATGAAATGGCTTTCTCTTTACCAAGGCTAACCCCGTCATTCTTTTTTTTTTTTAAATAATTTTATAATTATAATATTTTTTGACAGTTCATATGTATAGGTAATTTTTTTACAACATTATCCCTTGTACTCCTTTCTGTTCTGAATTTTTCCCCTCCTTCCCTCCACCCCCTCCCCTAGATGGCAGGCATTCCCATACCTGTTAAATTTGTTATAGTATATCCTAGATACAATATATATATGCAGAACTGCATTTTTTGGTTGTTGTTGTTGCAAAGGAAGAATTGGATTTGGAAGGTAAAAATAACCTGAGAAGAAAAACAAAAATAATGCTAATGTTTACACTCATTTCCCAGTCTTCCTTCTCTGGTGTAGCTGATTCTGTCCATCATCAATCAATTGGAATTGGATTAGCACTTCTCTATGTTGAAGATATCCACTTCCATCAGAATACATCCTCATACAGTATCATTGTTGAAGTGTATAATGATCTTCTAGTTCTGCTCGTTTCACTCAGCATCAGTTGATGTAAGTCTCTCCAAGCCTCTCTGTATTCCTCCTGTTGGTCATTTCTTACAGAGCAATAATATTCCATAACATTCATATACCATAATTTACCCAACCATTCTCCAATTGATGGACATCCATCCATTTTCCAATTTGTAGCCACCACAAAGAGGGCGCCACAAAGATTTTGGCACATACAGGTCCCTTTCCCTTCTTTAGTATCTCCTTGGGATATAAGCCCAGTAGTATCATTGCTGGATCAAAGGGTATGCACATTTTGATAACTTTTGGGGCATAATTCCAGATTACTCTCCAGAATGGTTGAATTCTTTCACAACTCCACCAACAATGCATCAGTGTCCCAGTTTTCCCACAGCCCCTCCAACATTCATCATTATTTGTTCCTGTCATCTTAGCCAATCTGACAGGTGTGTAGTGGTATCTCAGAGTTGTCTTAATTTGCATTTCTCTGATCAATAGTGATTTGGAACACTCTTTCATATGAGTGGAAATAGTTTCAATTTCATCATCTGAAAACTGTCTGTTATATCCTTTGACCATTTATCAATTGGAGAATGGCTTGATTTCTTATAAATTAGAGTTAATTCTCTGTATATTTTGGAGATGAGGCCTTTATCAGAACCTATTACTGTAAAAATGTTTTCCCAATTTGTTACTTCCCTTCTAATCTTGTTTGCATTAGTTTTGTTTGTACAAAAGCTTCTTAATTTGATATAATCAAAATGTTCTATTTTGTGATCAATAATGATCTCTAATTCTCCTTTGGTCACAAATTCCTTCCTCCTCCACAAGTCTGAGAGGTAAACTATCCTATGTTCCTCTAATTTATTTATGATCTCATTCTTTATGCCTAAATCAGGGACCCATTTTGATCTTATCTTAGTATGTGGTGTTAAGTGTGTGATCCCGTCATTCTTAAAGTGATCTCATTACACTCCATCTCCTTCAACAGATTGGCCCCTCTCTCTGTCATCCCCACTCCATCACTTACTTTCCATCTCTCCTTCTACCAGCTTGTTCCTGCTGCTTGCAAACATGCCCATGTCTCCCCTAGTTGATCCTTCCATCCCTACTAGCTGTCATTCTCTGTCTCTTCTGCCCTTTTTAGCTAAACTCCTTTAAAAGGTCATTTGTATTATGTGCTTCCACTTTTTCTCCTCCCACTCTCTTCTTAACCCCTTCCAATCTGGATTCTCTGACCTCATCATTCCAACAAAACTGCTCTCTCCAAAGTCACCAATGATCTCTTAATTGCCAAAGCTAATGGCCTTTTCTCCATTCATGTTGGCCTGTCATCAACCTTGGACCCTGTTGATCACCCTCTCCTCTTCTTATTTTCAGGCCATCCCTCTCTCCTGGTTTTCTTCTTCCTTCTCTGTCTCCTTTGCTGGATCCTTCTTCAGATTGCTCCACCTCTCTAGACGTCAATTTTTTTACCTGTAAAATGAAAGAGTTGTACTAAAAGTCATTCCAACCATAGCTCTATGATCCCCTTCTCTCCTCTAGGGCCTCAGTTTATTCATCTGTAAAATTCAAAGGATGAACGAGGTAATCTCGAAGGTCTCTTCCAGTTTTTAATCCTAAATTACTCCGGGGATTTGGAAGACTTCCCCTAATAGAGTCCTTGTGGTCTCTCCCTTCATGAATTTTATAAATTACATGTTTTGGATTTCTAAAAATGCAATAAAAAGGGAAGCTAACACTTTCCATGGGCTTGTGGGATTGAAAGGTTTAGTGAGGCTTAGCTAATCAAGCCCCTTAATCTTACAGAAGGGGAAACTGAGTGCCAGAGAGGGATTTAATTCTACTCCTTGCCCCAAACCTTTTAGCTAGCCCTTGCAAGTTCAGATTTTTAATACATTTCCTGCTGTGAAGTCTTCATCCATTGCAATCTCCATTAATTCTTTGTTGTTGTTTTCACAGTGGGAAAATTAAGATGGATTTGGTGTGTCATTTGCTGAACCAGATGGTCTAATCCTTGGCAGATCCAGCTGAGACCTGGTGATTAAGGGGAGAAGATGAGAACAGCCCAAGAGCAATTCCTAGTGAGCCTTTATCATCACGGAGACTTAGCCTCTGGAGGGAAACTGAGGCACCAGTGGGAGAACTCAAAGCGTAAAAGCCTACCAGTAGGCTAGACAGATTTTCAACAGGAAGAACCCTTACAACGAGATGGTGACAAGGATAGCATGCTGGACTCACCATCAGGAAGACTTGAGTGGCTAATCCTGTCTCAGATATTTTACACTGTGTAACCATGGGGAAGTCATTCAGCCTCAGTTTTCCTATCTGTAAAATAGAGATAATAATAATCTCTAACCTCACAGATTTGTTGAAAGGATCAAATGGAATGATACTTGGAAAGTACTTTAAATTCTATTCTTGTCATTATTACCCAAATTAAACCCCTAGAAACCTACACAGCAAAGAGTAACGAAAGGTGCAGTCACATGTGACCATGTGACAGAGTAAGGTCCTTAGTTGTAAGGAGCAATGTAGAGAAATCCCCCATGTTAGTACAGTTCTCAAAAAAAAAATCCAAGTTGAACCTTTGGGTTAAATTGAACCAGTTTCCCATGGTATTCAGCTCTTCTCATTGAAGTGATGAGATATTGTGTAAGGAACGCTGGCTCTAGAATCATAGATCCAGAGCTTCTAGCACTTATGACTTATCTGACCTTGGAAAAAATTATTTCATGTCTCTGGGTGTCAGTTTCCTCCTCTGTAAAATGGAATGGGATGGGATTGGACTAAATTATCTCTCTAAAGTCCAGTTCTGAGTTTAGGGTTCTATGAGCTGTCAATAAGAGGGAACCCTCTCTATTCTGAGATACTCCGTTTGGAGTAGCTCTCGCTGTTAGCCAGTTTCTGCTGACATCATAAGTTGACCTTTTTAATAACTTCCACTCAAAGCTCCCCCGTTTGCCTTCTGGAACCAAGCAGATTACACTTCCACATCTTCCACTTTCCACATCTCAGCTTTTCAGACACCTGAAGACAGAACTCTCACTGCTGTCACCTGCCAAGTTCTTCGGGGCTCCCCGGGTGCCTCCATCTTTGCTTGAAGTGCTGACTCCCTGGGAACTCCCAGGTCCTTGTCTGCTGGGGTTCTGAGACTCTAGTTACCTCCAATCCTTCTCCCCTGCTCTGCAGATGCAGCTACCATATCCTGACTCCCATTTCAAGCACCCTCTCCCCCTTTACCTTATCCCCCTGTTTCCACACACTTCATACCACAAGAGAGCATTTTCTAGGGTTTGTTTACAAGCAACGAGAGAATATAACAATTCAGAAACAGCACACCAGGGGAAGGCTACTGGATGTGTGAATAAATGAAACCTAAGAGAAAAAGACTGAGGGGAGAACATGGCAGCCGCCTTCAAGTGTTTGAAGGATTGTCACAAGGAAGAGAGATTAGCCTTGTACTACTTGGCCCCAGTGGGCAAGAGCTGGAGCTGGGAGGGGAAGGACAGGGAGCCAGGCTGGATGTGAGGTAAAGCTTCCTGCCAGTGGGAGCTGTCAAACGGAGAAAGGGCAGCCTGGAGAAGTAGTGAGCGCCCCTCCCTTGGAAGTGTCCAAACAGAGACCAGATGACCATATTGTGGAGGGGACCTTTCTTCAGGATGGGTCGGACTACGTGTCACTGAGATCATTTCTGCTTCAATAAATCTATGAGATGAATCTTGATCCAAACCAGGGTCAAGGGTAGAAAACTGCATTTCCTAATCTATTCCATAAACTCTGTTTGTTTTGAGTCCCCCCCTCCCCGGGCTGGTGGCTCTACACCAGGGCTAGAGAGCTTTTCCTCCTCTTACCTGAGAGACAAATGTGGATGCCCACTTAAACATGTAACCTGATCTTCTTCTCCAATCAGAGAAGAGAAGGGAGTGAAAGAGGGATTCTAGAGAAGTCTTGTTTAGCTCAGATGAGAGCCCCCATACAATGGCAGCAGGAAGAGAGGAGGAATATGTAATCAGAGCCCATCTGTGGCTCCATGTTGCTGACCAAAGAAAGTGAAACTTTCTTTTCATTCAAGGCTCTCCACCACTGGGGCTGTCTTACTTTCCCAGCTTGGTCTCATATCACCCACATACACTGCACGCTCCAGACGAGCTGGACTCCTCCCAGACTCCTCTGACGTGGATTGTTGCTGTCTCCCTTCGTCTGGATCTCTGCACTTGGAATACTCACCCTCACTCCCACTCATCACCTAGTGAATCCCGGTTCATCCTTTAAGCTCCTCTCTAAGGCTTCCTCTTTTAGGAAGTCTTCCCTGATGTCTTTGTCAGTCAAAATCTTTCCCCGACACCTCACGCTGCCTTGTTTGTCTCCTCCTGAGGTTTTCATCGTACAATATCTCGTTTCATAGTTATTTATGCTGGTTCTTATCCCCTCCTAGATCCCATCTAGCTGAGAGCTGCTGTTTGAGGGGAGATGAGTTACATAGTCAGTCACCAATCTCCTATGTTGGGTACCATGGAGATAGGGCCTGCTGACAAGGAGCTCACAATCACGCAAACAATTACAAAAAAGCTAGCCACAGGAGAAATTGAGGAAGCATGAAGAAGGCACTACAGTCAAGAGAGATTGGGAAAGGCTGTCTGTAGGTGGGGGGATTTGGAAGATGGGATTCAAAGGAAGCTGGGAAGCTGAGAAGGGAGAGAACCCTATGTGTGGGGGACAGCTAGTGAAAGTGTTGGAGCCCAGAGAGGGAGTATCTCGTTTGTGGACCAACAAAGAGGCTGCTGCCCCTGGATCACAGAGCATTAGGAAAGGGGATGGGAAGGAACGTGTAAGAAGGCTGGAAAGGGGGGGCCGAAGTCAGGTTATGCACATTCAGTTAAAGAACAAGAATATGGCTCAGAGGCCAGGGGTGTGAGTGATCCTGCCTCTCAGAGAGGGAAACTAAGGCAGCAACTGCAGCAGCAGTGAAATACTGAGGTCTATAAACCTTCATAGGATTGCTCATCAATCTCTTTTGTTTTATCTTATTTTTGTTAAAATGTTTTATTTACAAAGTATATACATGGGTAATTTTTTTCCAATATTGACCCGTGCAAAACCTTCTGTTCCAACTTTTCCCCTCCTCCCCCCACCCCTCCCCTAGCTGGCAGGTAGTCCCATACATGCTAAATCCAATATAGGTATACATATTTATACAGTTATCTCGCTGCACACAAAAAATCAGATCAAGAAGGAAGAAAAAGAAAAACTGAGAAAGAGAACAAAAGCTTCATCAATCATTAAAGGATTTTAGTTGGAAAGGCCCTTATTCAAAGCATCTAGTGCTCAACATACAGAGAAGGAAACTGAGGCTCAAAGGGATGTGGCATGGAGGCAGTTAGCTAATTTTTCTCTCTCTCAGTAGCGATCACAGAGCACTACACACAGAAGGTGATTAATTAATGTTGAAGAAGGAATAAATGATTAATGCAGCTCTCTTGGCCCAGAAAGCCAAGAAGGCTTAGAGACTGCGAGTAGTGTCAGAGCTGGATGTCTCACATGTACAAATCCAGCCTTAATCTCTTTCCGGCATCGCCAGCTGTTTGATGGATAGCTTCACCAGGAGGCCCTGCAAGCAACTCCAATCCCCCATGTGTTGGGGCCATGTCATGGAAGGATCAATTGAAGGAACTTTGAACTTTAGAAGACTCAAGAGAATGCCTCCCTCCATTTCAGACTCAGGCAGCTCTGTGGACACAGCAAGGGCTTGGAGCCAGGGAGATTTGAGTTCAAATCTGGCCATAGATAATTCTTAGTTTTTCTTATTATTTAGCTTTGTGCCAAACGCCTTCTCTGTCCGTGGTGCTGAAGAATTCTCACTGTGGTTGGCTCCTAGGATTGCAGGTTGAGCTAGCAAGAAACCTGAAGGATCTGAAGGGAAGGCCATAGGACTCAGAGGAGGGGGAAATCAGTGCAGGCTTGAAGTATTCCTGGAAGGCTTCCTGCAGGAGGCAGGATGGGTTCAAGGAAAAACCTCTGAGTTACCCAAGGGGTAAGAGAGCTGGATTCATTTTCTGGATCTGTTGCAGGGCACCTAGTCTTTACTTGAGCCTTGGTTTCCTCTTCTCTAAGTGAGAAGGTTGGAGTAGATGATCTCTAAGGTTCACTAATTTAGAGTGGGACCTCAAAAGGAAGAGTAGAATATGAAGGTGGGCATGAGCAGAATATGTCTCTAAGGAAATATGGAGTCATGGGTACCCTGGCCCATGGATAAAGCTCTATATTTGGGAATCAGAACAACAGCATCTGACTTCAGAAACTTGACAGCTAGGAGACCCTGGGGAAGGCATTGGACTGCTCTCAGCCTCAGTTTCCTTGCCTGTAAAATGGGTGTGATGCTCATGGGCAGGTCTAAGACTATAATGAAATGATGCCTTAAAAAGATTTTAGAGGTGCCAGCTGTCATGACTCGCATATAAATCTGGAGGCTATCATGCAAAGGGCAAAGGGGGTAAATGGGTGGGGTCTATTAGCACCCCCCAGATAGATTTTGGAGGAAGCATCCAGCAGCAGCATCCTGGGAGACGAAGCCTCCTCCCCCTTTCTGCAACCAACAGAAAGCAGCTGCCTGCCTGCTCTAGCCTTCTAGGCAGTCAAAGAGGCCAACTGGGAACCAGCGAGTGCGTGGGCTGCCATAGTCAGCAGGAAGCCCGTTCTGCACAGCGGCCTCTTTGCCAACTAATTGGTCCCATCTAGACATGGAGCCTCACCTGCCGGCAAGGTCGCTGGAAAATAGACCCGTCCATCCCTGCCAGCGCTGGCTGGTCTGCCAACACTCTGGGGCTCTCTCACTGGCCAAGGAAGGAAGCGGGGCATGAACCTCAGAGAGGAGACGGGAAGGCTCTCTGTGCAGAGGCTCAGACCTCAGACTTGGAGCTTCAGAAGCCCGTCCCTAGACAGTGATGAACAAGGCCCATGAGCCCAGACAGCCAGAGTTCTTCCAGGAGGGGAACCCTGCCTGATAATGCTGGCAAATCAATATAAGGAATAGGGGAGGAGAGTGAGTAGCCAGCACGAAAATACTGAAGCTTGGGGAGGCAGGCTGAACCATTTAAATGGGCAGTTCTCCCACCATCCCTATCTCCTCATCTCCTAATCAGACACACCAGGCCATCTCCCCTTCCCCATCTTTCACACAACCCCAGCTTGCATCTTTGCTCTAGCAACGGGTTTTTCAGTAAGAGGCAAGAGGATCGTGTTATTTAAAGCTGGAATATAGCCACAGCAGTCTCTTTAAAGCAGAGTGGCTTGACTGTACAAACACAACTTGGCTGTGATGGGAGTCACCAACTGTCTTGCTTGCTTCTGATAAGGAGGTCTTACAATCCCTAAGGTTCAGGGCCTCATCATCTGACTTTCAGACCAATGGACTTTGCCATCTACTCTCCCAGCTTTCCTTTATGTATTGTCTCTTCCAATTAAAGAGGGAGCCTCTTGGGAGTAGAGCCTGGTACACTTCTTTCTTGTATCCCCAGCCCCTAATATGATGTTTGGTACATGACAAGTGCTTTTTATTCATTTTCTTTCTTTCCATACATTACCTCATGGGAGGCTGAGCAATGCAATTACTATGGCAATTATTATTATTTCCATTTTATAGAGGAAGAAACTAGAGCTTTAGTTAAGTGATTTGCCTTTCATGACATGGCCCCAACACATGGGGAGTTTGAGATGCTTGCAGGGCATCCTGGTGGAGCTATCCATCAAACCAGATTAGATTTACAAACAGGTCTTCCTGTCTTCAAATTTTAAAATCTATCTATTGGGAGTGCAATCTTCTAGTCCAAACTACTCTTTTTATAGACAAGGAAAATGAAGTCCAGGGAAACAGCTCCTAGAATCTCTACTTTTCTGGTGTCTCAGGTCCAACTCCCCTGTTAGGATTTTTGTCCTTCCACTCAAAGCCAGTCAATTATAATCAACTAAATCCCCATCACTCTAGCCCTTCTTATCACCATAACCCTATGAGGTAGGGTGTGTCAGTAATCTTCCTGTTTGGGTTTTTTTTTTTTTTTTTAAGTGGGAAAGACTGAGTCTCAAAGAGTAACCTGCTTAAGATCAGTTAGTAAAGAGCAGAACCACATCTAGATTCCAGCTTTTAACTCCAAATCTGGTATTATCCCTTTATATCATGCTACTTTTCCATGCCTTGTCTCTAGAAAGGACACCTAGAGGGGAGCACTGGACTGTGGTCTACCTGTATTTCCTGCTGTCTGCTGGGTAATTCTATCTGTATTTCCTAGTCTAATCTTCTATATGAATTCATGGCAACTGCATTTCCCCAGTCCATCAGGCTTTAAAACCTCAATCATTTTTGTCTCTTTCCTCTTTCACTGTTCCCCAAATTCAATCAGTTGCTAAATTCTGTTGATTCCACTTTTGACCAGGACTATTCCTATAGCTTGAAACTGGACTGTGCATCTCCAGGTTTTTGCTCTCCCCACATCCCATTAATCCATCCAAATGCTATGCTATGTTCACCTTTCTTTTCTCATCTTTCCTCCCTCACATTTTTCTTCTGAATCAAGATTTCTGTTGGGAGCCTGTGTTCTTCTTCTAGTCTAGACCCTTAGTGGTCAGTTGTATCTCTCCAGCTATTGCTGTGGGATTAGTGATCTCATACTTTGGAATGAGAAGTAGAGAAGGGAGCCAGGGGAGCCAAGGGAGCCATCATCAAGCAACTTTGTATTTTTCTACCCCAGAAAAAAGCAACTAATTTAGGGGGATTCTAAATATGTATTCAGTTAACCTATAGGACAATCTGGCACTTCCTGCCCCTCAGCACAGTGGGAGGGGAATATAAGATAAGAGTCTTGGTTTCACATCATGCAAGAATTGATTGAAGGAAGTGGGAATGTTTAGCCTAGAGAAGAGAAGGCTCAGGGTGAAGAGAATAGCTATCTTCAAGGGTGTGAAGGGCTATCTGTCAGAGGAGGAATGAGTCCTATTCTTCTTGGCTTCCGAAGGCAGAACCAGGATCATGCAAAAAAGAAAACTGGGCTTGATGAAAGACAAATAGGTGGGTGAGATCAAGATCCTGGGTTGTAGAGTCCAGTTTCAAGCTATTGGAATAGTCCTGGCCAAAAGTGGAATCAACAGAATTTAACAACTGATTGTATTTGGGGAACAGTGAAAGAGGAAAGAGACAAAAATGATTGAGGTTTTAAGCCTGGAGGCCCCGGGGAAATGCAATTGTCATGAAGCCATATAGAAAATTAGGCCTGGGAATTCAGGTGGATCTATCTGGTTCTTACAACCAGAGCTGTCCAACAGTATAATGAGCTCCTCAAAAGGTAGTGAGCTCCTTCCTCATTGGGCATCTTTAAGCAGAGGCTGAATAATCACTTTTTTAAATAATATTTTCCCCCAATTACACATAAAGACAATGTTTAAATTCATTTAAAATTTTTTTGAGTTCCAAATTCCCTCCTTCCCTCATCTTCTTGTTCCTTGAGACAGTAAGCAATTTAATATAAGTTATACATGTTCAATCATGTAAAACATATTATCATACTTGTCATATTGTGAAAGGAGACACAGATCCAAAGGAGAAAAACTATGAAGAAATACAGAAAGTAAAAAATAGCATGCTTTGATCTACATTCCCGCTCCATCAGTTCTTCTCTGGAAATGGATATTTTTTAATATGAGTCCTTTGGAATTGTCTTGGATCATTGTATGGCTGATAATAGCTAAGTCATCCACAGTTAATCATCATACAGTATTGCTGTCATTGTGTACAGTCTTCTCCTGGTTCTGTTTACTTCACTCAACATTAGTCCTTATAAGTGTTTTGCTGAAATCTGCCTGGTCGTCATTTCTTATAACAAAATTGTAGTTCATTACAATCGTATACCACAATTTGTTTAGACATTCCCTAGTTGATAGGCATCCCCTCAACTTCTGATTCTTTCCAATGGCAAAAATAGCTGCTACAAATGCTTTTATACAAGTAGGTCCTTCCCCTGCCTTTTTAAAAAATCTCTTTGGGATAGAGACCTAGTAGTGTAATTTCTGGGTCAAAGGATCTGCCCAGTTTTATTGCCTAGTTCCAGATTGCTCTCCATTTAGATGGGATCGGTTCACAATTCCACTGAGTGCATTAGTATCCCAATTTTCCCAAATCCCCTTCAACATTTACTTTTCTTTTCTGTCATATTATCCAATCTTATAGGTATGAAGTGGTACCTTATGTAAGGTATTTAAGTATATATCTTACTTATAGGTAAGTAAGTGGTACTTAACTCATTTGTTAAGGATGTAGGAAAAGGGATTCCTGGTTAGAAATGATTGAATGACATGCTCCTGAGCTCCTTTTCATCACTGAGATTCTGTAATTCTATGATATAAGGACTACCATCTTAATTCAATTCAATCCTATCTGCCCCTCTCTAAATTTCTAGTCTGCATTTGTTGTTGTTATTGTTGTTTCCTATAATTTAATTGAGATCGGGAAGTCCCTCTAAGGAAACTCTCTCTACTGAAGCAGATTTCCTGCTTAAGGATCTTCCTAGAGCACTAAGAGACTAAGGTGATTTGCCCAGTCAACATGTGTAAGAGATAAAACTTGAATACGGTCTTCCTGACTTAGAGTCTAGCTCTTGATTAATGAATCACTTGATTAACGTGATCAAGATAATTTTTATCTTGATAATAATCCCCAATATTTATCACTTGATAATGAATTTAATAATTAATAAATATACCACTGTAATATTGTATATTTTGTGTATTTATGCTGATAAAGGATTGATTCTCCTCTCTCCCTCTACCTCAGCCCAATGAGTCATAGAAATTAAGAGACAAATAAAATAGTTAACAACTAAATGGAAAAGTTTGTCAACTCCCCTGTTTTCTTTTGAGCAAGTACTTAAGAAGTTTCCCTATTTGAACTGCAAGGGGAGTTTGCTTTTGCTTGGTTAGAAGATTGGCTGTATTTCCTTGTGGCTTTTAAATAGCTAAACTTGCCAGCTCTGCAAAATTCAAGGCTGGAAGTAACTTTGTGGGGGTATAACTCCTGGAGCTTTTACTAGTGCAGAGGGAGAGCTAATTTTCTCTCTGTCCCTCATCTTGCCAAGGTCAAGGTGTCATGGTGTCTTGTAGTAAAGTGCTTCAGCAATCAGAGACACAAGAGTGAAAAAGAGTGAAATTCAGAGGCAGGAAGCAGCTCTAAGGCATGTCACTCCTTAGAATGATAGAAGAGAACCAAAGACAGATTCAAGAAAGAAACTGGTGCTGGCAGTTGAGAGTAGAGCTATAGAGAGGAAGAGAGCTAGGGACCAAACTAATCAATTTATCCACAAGAGACTCTGTACTTGGGTGCATTAGTCCGAGGTGCATGAGAAGAGAAAGAAAACTGGGGCCCAGAATGCCAAAGATAGGAATAACCTTAGCTATATAGGTTCATTAGCAAAATATTCTACATTTATAACTTTCCCACAAATATTACACGTATTTGTGAGGAAGTGTGCCCCAGTTTTATGCGGAGGATACTTTGTAGCTAGTACTCTTACTGCATTATATTAGAAAATATATTTGCATTGATAATTGTGCCTACTGACTGACTATTAAAGTTAAGTGCAATGGTGGGGGCTTGTGAATTATAATTTAGGGAGCTAGAATAAATACATCAAGCACTTTTGAACCTGGAAATAAGTTATAACTTTGGGAACTGATCTGAAAACTCGCTGGTGTCAGATTGGGAAGGTAGGCCCAGAAAGGATCCTATATGCTTAATACATGTTTATTGAATTGAAACAAAGTCGATTCCTTCTCCTGAGATCTGTGACAATGTTTTAGCTGAACTTCCTTCCTAGTCCCTCTATTCCCAGGACAGGGGGGCTGCTTGCTAAATTGTAACCAACATTTTCTAAGTACCTATAGTAAACAAGGCATTGTGTTCAGTGCTGTTTACACTGTCATTAGCAAAGTTACAATGTTGAATGTAAGATCTGTGAAGGCAGGGAACATTTTCACTTTTGTTTTTGTAGGTCCAGGACTTAGCACAGTGTCTGATATACCACTGCAATATTGTATATTTTGTGCATTTATGCTGATAAAGGATTGGTTCCCCTCTCTCCCTCTACCTCAGCCCAATTAGTCATAGAAATTAAGAGACAAATAAAATAGTTAACAATGAAATGGAAGAGTTTGAGCTGATGCTCAAAAATGCTTTTTTACTTGAATTGAATTGACAGAGAAGGCCTTAACTAATTTCTTGGCGAAATGTAAACTTCAATGTAGAGGGATGGGACTCTGAAAAGGTGTACTTGAATCTAAAGACAGCAGAGGACTTAAGGCTAAGTACCTATTCATTGTGAGATAATGGTTCTGTAAATATATACTTAGATGATATGATGATGTGATGGCTCTCCTCAAATTGGGCCTGCTGAATGTGTTGTGCTGAGGTAATCATAGGAAGGATTGAAGGGCTAATGGAGAGAGATCAGGGTCTCTCTGCCACATCACCTGAGGAGAGAAGACTTCAGGCTCCAGGGTCCAGAGTCCAGGATCCATCTTTGATGAGCCATGTAGCAGCTTGCTGCCTCCTTTACTTCTCCTCTTAAAGACCAAGGACTTTGACTGATCTGTCTCTGATTGATCCTGAGGCCCTCCAGAGAGTTACTTTGCTCAACTTTATGCCAATAAATTTGATAAGCTAAGTGAAATGGAGGAATATCTACAAAAATATAAATTAACAAAAGAGGAAATAAATTACTTAAATAGTCCCATTTTAGAAAAAATAGAACAAGCTATTATTCAAAAAATGATAGCATCTGGTCAAGAGATAGTGGTTGGGGGTGAGAAATCCCTGCATCAAACCTGTTGGACCAGGCAGCCAGGATATGGCTTAGACCTTAATCTTCACTGGCATTGTGAGTTATGTGGATTGTATCGGCTAAGGAAAGGGAATTGGCTATTCAGTGAGACCAAACACTTTCCCTTTTGAAGGAGAGCCTCAACCCCAGGGTACTCTGGGGAGCCACAAAAGGCAGTGAGGAATCTGGGAGTCTGTGGGAAAGGTTTATTTTCACTCCAGCAGCCAAGATTTTTTTCTCCTTGTGTTAGTAAGCACGAGAAATGGAGAGCTGATCTTAATGACCTCTGAGTCTCTTCCAGTTCTGAGACCTCTCAGTGGTTGATCCCGTGATCCCTTTCCTTCTTCCTAGAGGCCAAAGCTGCCTCGTGTAGTAGCATCTTCCACTCACTCATCATCTTCCCCCTCTCCAACCTTCACATGGAAATCTGTAAGAATCCATCTCTTTTTATTGCTTGGAAGAAAGTCTGAAGCCCCAACTCCAACTCCCAGTCCCACCCCCAATCTTGGCTGAGAGAACATGGATCTCCATCTTCCTATGATTTCAGCTCTTTGTACCCTTTAAATGACAGCTGAGGTTCAATCTGGGCTTAACTTTTAAGGAAGACAATAGCTTTCTTGCTCCAAAACCCTTAGGGAGTTTGAGGGTGCCTGCAGGCACCCATCCTCTCTGTGCTGTATAAAATTGGGCTCTCTGTCTCCTCAATCTGGTGCTATCTCTGTCTCTATTTGTCTCTGTCTCACGATCTCCCTCTTTCTCTTTTCCTCTTCCTTATTTTGTGTGTCTCTGTGTTTTTTCTACTTTTTTTCCCACTACCTCCTCCCCCAAAACTCAGCTCCCCAAACCTACTATGGAAAGAGTCTCCAATGAGTTCTCTTCTTTTCCCCTCCTTCCTTTCATTTTCCTTTGTGTGGGGGGAGAGGGGAGTGGGAAGAAGTTATTCTGTTTCTGGAATGAATTCTGGAATGGAATCTTTTCCTGTCTGTCTCATATATCCCCATTCCTTCCTTGAGCTAAGGAAGCTCAGAGCAGACATTGAACAGGATCAGAGAACAGGAGGAAAGAGACTTTAGAGAATTATTCTTTGGGAGGAACTCTCATAGGAAACTAGGTATCCAGGATCCTTCTGATTCTAGGGTTTCTCTCTTTTCCAGGAAAGAGTAAAACAACGAATCAATTAATCAATCAAAAAAATTATTTGTTGAGTGCTTATAACACTATGTAGCAGCACTCTAAATGCTAGGTAGACAAGGCTCTAGACTTGAAGGTAAGAAGACCTGCATTCAGAGCCTTCTTCAGACAATGGCTGGTTGGGTGACCCTGTGTAGATCTTCACTTTCCTCATCTCTACTTTATATATGAGGAGTTTCCTGATTCTCGCTACAGCAACTGCAGATGTCCTCCTGCCCCAAACCATTTTGTATTTATTTCAAATTTGTGAGGATGGGGGTGGATTGAGTAAATCAATCAAATTACTCCAGCCCACTCAAAGTAAGCGATAAGATGTCTTGATACCTTAAGGATGTGAGAATAAGTCAAAATCAATCAATCCAAGATTTTATAGTACACATAAGTTCCTGGATAAACTGAACTGGCTGAGGAGATTTATTCATAACCTGTGGGTTGTCTACAGAAAACTATCCAGCTTCCAGTGCTCTTACATCTTACTCTCTGACATTTCCTCTTAGATCCAGTGACAGTGGCCCCATGGCTATTCCATGAACAAGAGATGACATCTTTCAGTTCCAGTGTCCCCCTCCTCTTTGACTATTGAGTTCACAGGCTTCTTTTAAATCCCAAAGAAAATCTCACCTTTTACGAAGCCTGAGCTACCCTCTCTTAATTCCAGTGCTTTTCCTCTTTGAATTACTCCGGTTGTCCCAATCTATATCTTGTCACTGGACCAAGATGACTCAGGAGGACAGAGGGAGACTGATGACTTTGTACAGCCCTCCCTCACTTAAATCCCATTCACTTTCAAGTCATGATATCATCTTCCCAATATCATCATCCTTTTTGAGAGCAAAGGATAAACAACAACATTTATCCTGTATATACCTTGCTGTGTGTGTGTGTGTGTGTGTGTGTGTGTGTGTGTATCCTTGTTGGCATGTTGTCTCTGCCATGTTATTATAAGCTCCTTGAGAGTAGGAACTATCTTGCACATATTAGGCCCTTACTAAATGTCTGTTTATTATTAGTCATCTTTGAGTTGGTTTTAGAAATCAATTAATTACCTATTAATTGATTTCTAAAACCTACTCAAAGATGACTAATTTGATTCTCGGTTAATAAACATGTTAGGGAAACACACTCGTGGGGGCTTGTGAGCTACATAGAATCGGAAAGAATCCTTCTAATTATGCTCAAAAGGCTATAAAACTGTACATGCCCTTTGACCCAGCAGTGCCATGACTGGGTCTGTATCCCAAAGAAATCATAAAGGAGGGAAAAGGACCCACATGCACAAAAATATTTGTAGCAGCTCTTTTTGTGGTGGCAAAGAATTGGAAAATGAGGAGATGCCCATCAATTGGGGAATGGCTGAACAAGCCATGGTACATGAAGGTAATGGAATATTATTGTTCTATAAAAATGATGAACTAACTGATTTTAGAAAGGCCTGGAAAGATTTACATGAACTGATATTGAGAGAAATGAGCAGAACCGAGAATATACTGTATACAGTAATAACAAGAATGTGTGATAATCAACTTTGAAAGGCTGGGCTCTTCTCAGTGGTTCAGTGATCCCAACCAATCCCAATAGACTTTGGACAGAAAATGCCTTCTGCATCCAGAAAAAGAACTAAGGAGACTGAATGTAAAGCAACAACAACAAAAAGGAAAGCATCCTTCTGCTTAATTCCTCAAAGTTGTAGCTCAAACCATGAAGGAATGCAATAGCCATGTTCCGGGGACCATCAAGAGAAGCAGAAACTGGCAGAAGTGCGTCAGAGGATGATATATACTTATCCTATCTATGCTGTTTTTTTGTCCTTTGTTCCAAGAGAACAGTAACTCAGAGAGGTGATACCTTGACATGCAAATTTAAGTGAGGGTGAGCAAAGTCACCTGCCTCACTTTCCCCTCCAGAATCATCTGGGCCCAGTGGCTACATATAAATCAGGACAATTAGAGATGGCCCTACTTTGCTGGTTAGATTTATTTCTTAAGGACCATGCTTCGAGCCAAAACCACTTCAATTCTCATTAATTGGCCATCAATATGTCCCAGGCCAAGCTCTGTTTTGTCATTGTTTGGGTCCTGATGAACTCAGATCGAATGTAATAGCAATCCTTTCTGTTTTGGGCCAGAAACCCTGAATTTTTCCCTCCCAGATTTATTTTTTTTTTTACTAAATGAAAGGAGATACTTTGCTTCGATTGATATCTAACTTTAATCACTGAATGGGTCCTCAATCAAACTGAGACCTGTTGAAGATCCAAGCTTAAAAAGGCCAAGGTCTCCCACTGCATCCAGGGCCATCTCCTTGTCTTGATCTAAATCTGACCACTGGACCCAGATGGTTCTGGAGGGGAAAGTGAGACAGGTGACTTTGCACAGCCCTCCGTCACTCAAATCCAATTCACTTACATGTCATGGCATCACCTCCCTGATGTCATGGTCTTCTTCGAAAACAGAGGGCAAACAACAACCTCTGTGAGTAGAGTTGGCCCACAAACTGGAACTTGTCAGTTCCTTCCTTTCCTCCTTTCCTCCTTCCCTCCTTCCTTCCCTCTTCCCCTCCTTCTCTCCTCCCTTCCTTCTTCCCCTCCTCCCCTCCTTTCCTCCTTTCCTCCTCCCTTCCTTCCTTCCCTCATTCCCTCCTCCTTTCTTCCTTCCTTCCTTCCCTCCTTCCTTCCTTCCTTCCTTTCTTCCTTCCTTCCTTCCTTCCCTCCTTCCTTCCTTCCTTCCTTCCTTCTCCCCCTCCCTCCCTTCCTCCCTTCCTTCCTTCCTTCCTTCCTTCCTTCCTTCCTTCCTTCCTTCCTTCCTTCCTTCCTTCCTTCCTTCCTTCCTTCCTTCCTTCCTTCCTTTTTTCCTCCTATCTATATTTATATGTGTACATGTTTCCTCTTCATTGGTATGTAAACTCCCAGAAGGCAGATTTATCTAGTTCTTAGCACCATATCTGATCTGTGGTACCATAATGCTTATTGATTGATGGGCGGATTAGTAATCTAGTAAGATTTGGGGAAGCGGGATGATACACTGGAGAAAGCACTACCCTAGCAGCGAACACTTGGTTTGAGTGCTAGTTCTCCCAGCAATTGATTCTTCATGTACCATGGGGCAAATCACTCCTCTCTGGGCCTCCATTTTCCCATCTATAAAGTGGGACTCTAAAATTTCTAAAAGACTTCCAAGTTTTAATTCTATGAGCTTGAGAGGGGCTGAATAAAGGAGAATCATTTTCTCTTCCCAGGAGGAAAGAATCAGACTGTTTGGGGTTTCCTAAAAGACAAGAGGCAGAAAAAGAAAGGGGGGGATTTGTGTTTACCCAGAGAATATCACACTGCTAGACTTTGAGGTTATTTTGTAGGATGCTCACAACAACCTTCTGAAGTAGGTTGTAGTAGGATCTCGATTTTACAAATGAGGAAATGTACAGGACAGAATGGTGTGAAGCTGAATTCTTACTTAGTAAGGATCTGGGGTGGGAACTGGATGCAGATCTTTCTGACTTCAAGATACCCTATACCATACAGGCTCCTAATTTGGTTGAAGGCTTCCAGAGCCTTTTCTCTCTGAGCTGGGGCAGCACCTCTGTTTTAATTTGATCCAGAGTTTGTCATAGCTAAACCACTATCCAATTTGGGTCCATTTCAACCTAATGAGGACCATTTGTAAGGTCTAAGAGAACAGTCTGAAGTCACCCTGAGAACGCCTGAGGCCCCCCACCAGGCAGCTTGGGAGATGGAGCTCTTTGATCCTGGAGATTGGGGATCAGGGCATTGGTGATAAGGAAGCCCCAGGCACAGGCACTTCTGGGAGCTAGCAGGTAGCACAAGGTTCTCCCTGAAAGTTGGATTAAATACTCTTCCCTCCCTTTTGCCTCATCTTCCCTCTTTTAACTCAGGCCAAATCTGCCTTCTTCCCATCTCTCATTCCTCCTCTTATTATTTTTCTTCTATTCTCCTCTCCCCAATGCATTGGCTCAAAAGAAAAAATAGGATAAAATCTCTGTAAGTGATCAAAGAGCATAAATCAGCAGTTCTCCAAAGAAGAATTACAAAATCATCCAGACCATCTGAAAAAAAAAATGTTCCAAATCACTAATAATAAAAGAAATGCAAATGAGCATAACCCCAAGGTATCACCTCACACCCAGAAAATTGGCAAAGATGATAAAAGACAGAAATAAGGAGTGTTGGAGGGGCTGTGGGAAGGCTGGCGTGCTGATACATTGCTGGGGGAGCTGTGAAATTGATCCCACTGGTCCTGGAAAACAATATGAAATTATCGTATGCCAGAAAAGTGACTAAGATGTCCATATTCTTTAAATCAGCGATCCCACTGTGCCCAAGGGCAGAAAGGAAGCTCCCCTCTATTCCAACATATTCATAATAGTCCTTTTATGGCAGCAAAGATCTGGAAACAAAGTGGGCGGTCATCAATTGGGGACCGGCTGAACCAATTGTGCTTTAAAATGGGATATAATTGTATGATAAGAAATGAGAAATATGAGGAGTTCAGAGGAACCTGGGGAGACTTTTATAAACCGATGCAGAGAAAATTAAACAGAACCAGAGAAACAGTCTGCAGTTATTTTTAACAATGTGAAATGAGAGTAAAAGGCTGATGAACTAAATCCACTGACCAGTATTGACTTCAGAAGACAAGTCAGATCAAGTCAATTAACAATCATTAAGTGCCTACTATGTGCCAGGTACTGTGGAAACATATCTTCTCCCTT
The DNA here is from genome assembly GCF_048593235.1 of Sminthopsis crassicaudata. Classification (NCBI taxonomy): domain Eukaryota; kingdom Metazoa; phylum Chordata; class Mammalia; order Dasyuromorphia; family Dasyuridae; genus Sminthopsis; species Sminthopsis crassicaudata. The sequence continues at coordinate 9,766,327 of NC_133617.1, read as the reverse complement.
TCAGCAGAGGTATAAAATGTCAAATTGTATATGGTGTCAGATATGATCATTGGGTTAATCTCTGTTATTCTTTGTTACGAGGAAGAGCTCACTCTTGTGTGTGTATGTGGATGTGTGTACATGTATCAATAAATGACTATTGTGCGGAAACAGGTACACATAGAACCTTTCATACAAAAATACACTGATAGGCACTAGAATGATTTGATTAAGTCATGTCAGTCACATCTGCCTTCTCCAACTTACTTTACAGGTGAAGAAATAGAGGCACCCAGGATGAAGTGACTTGTCCAGGATGAAGTGACTTGCCCAGGGTCAAACAGCTGGTAAGGGTCTGAGGCTGTATTTGAACTCCAGACCTAGCACTCTGTGCAGTATGGCACCACCTAGCTGCTTCTGAACTAGTACAACAGAACACATTTGGTTCAATTCTGTGATTTTTCTTGATTGGCAAAGCAACTTCCTTTACTAATGAAGATAACCAACTGTTCCGCATGTAATGGTCTTGGAGAGTTGCTTAGAGAACACTGAGGATGTAAATGGTTTGCTTAAGGTCATGTAGTTAGCATGTGTCTGAGGTGAGACTCAATCCCAACTCTTCCTGACTCTGGGGCCAACACTACCTACTGTACTACACTTTTTCTGAGATGTGAGAGGGATAAATGTAAAGTCCTAAAGCAGGGTTCAAAAAATCAACTTCCCAAATATAGGATTGAGTAGACACAGCTAGAGAGTAATTTAGAGATGTCTAGAATCTCCCATCTAAAAGACTGAGGTGGGACTCAAACCCAATTCTTCCCCAGTCTGTGGCCAACACTATCCACTAAACTACACTGCCTCTGAGATGTAAGAGGGATAAATGTAAAGTCCTAAAGCAGGGTTCAAAAAATCAACTTCCCAAATATAGGATTGAGTAGACACAGCTAGAGAGTAATTTAGAGATGTCTAGAATCTCCCATCTAAAAGACTGAGGTGGGACTCCAGTCTGTGGCCAACACTATCCACTAAACTACACTGCCTCTGAGATGTAAGAGGGATAAATGTAAAGTCCTAAAGCAGGGTTCAAAAAATCAACTTCCCAAATATAGGATTGAGTAGACACAGCTAGAGAGTAAGTTAGAGATGTCTAGAATCTCCCATCTAAAAGACTGAGGTGGGACTCCAGTCTGTGGCCAACACTATCCACTAAACTACACTGCCTCTGAGATGTAAGAGGGATAAATGTAAAGTCCTAAAGCAGGGTTCAAAAAATCAACTTCCCAAATATAGGATTGAGTAGACACAGCTAGAGAGTAAGTTAGAGATCCCGAGGATCTCTTGTCTAAAAGGCATCTAAGAATTCCTTCTATAGTTTCTCTGGCCTTTAAGCCTTTGTTTTAGAACTTCGAATAAATGAGAGGGATAGAAAGAGCCCTTGATCTGAGATTAGGAGACCAAAGTTCAAATTCAAACTCTGCCCTTAAGGACCCTGAAGCCAAGACCACACAACCTCCGGAGTTTCTCCCAGATCCAAATGTATGATCATAGGACTTCAGGGTGAAAAGAGAACATGATGGACACTTGGTCCAATCACAGGGAACACTTGGTGCAACCCATCTGTGAAAAACAAGTGAGTCTGTGATATGGCCAACAAGTGACCATTCAGCTTTGGGGAAAGAAACAGTATGTCCCGAGATCATGTGTTGTCCCTTTGGTTGGCTCTAATCATTAGGAAATTATTCCTGATTCAGTCCCAACTTTTCTTCTCCACACTCCTATCCATGGCTCCTGGAAAAAGCGTTGAATGGCCCAGTTCCTTGGAGCATTCCCCTAGAGATTTCCTGCCAAACTGATGATGACTCATTCTTTAGGTGCAGTCCTAGGTCCATTACCCCAGTTCTGAGCACTTCCACCATTCAGCCCACATCTCTTCATTTTCCCCATAAGGATTGCAAAGGAAATTTTTATCAAATATTTTGTTAAAATCTTGGCAAAGCACAGATCAGAGTGGCTTAATGGGTCTGTTGGGGCCGTTTGAGGGAAAATGTACCCACAGCCCCTTTGGGAGCTTCTGAGGACTCCAAAGATGTGGTTAATTCAGCTCTTGGGCCTTGGAGATGGAAAACATCCTGCCTTCTTCTGGCCATGAGGCGTTCCAGGACTGAAAGCATTTAGAATGGCGTGGTAAGTCTTAAGGACTTCTTTGGTCATCTTCCTCCCTAGTGATTACAGCAGGAGAGTGCATTAATAGACAAATAAGCACTTATTAAGTGTCTACTGTGTGCCAAGAAATGCAAAGACAGAGAGAATCTCAAAAGTCAGAGAAAGACAATGAAGAGAAGGTAACTCTGAGAATGCATTCTCCCGTAACTCTCCAGGGGGCATTAGGCAACCCCAGTGAGAGATGGGCAAAGTTGGGGTCTTCTGTACCCTACCGCTGCTTCCCATGTTCACTGTGAGCTCAATATGAAGGTGGGTAAAGAAGAATCCCAAGGTAGAAGGAGCCAGGATCAAGACAGCCTTTAGAACCCGAAAGGTCCCATCAGGTTCCAAGCCAATGGCTCCGATGGTCTTGGAGGACTCGGCCAACAGCAGGAAGACGCCCGGCTCTAGTCCGATGGGTTCACCAGATGAGCTGCAAGGACAGAGGTGAGCCAAGGGCAAAAGTAAGAGGCCCAGTGAATAATTTTGTGGAACGGTTTGTGTTCTGGTGAGCTTTGAGCCTCCCAGCAGCGTGGGGCAGTCAGCTCTTGTTATTCAATCTCATTGGGTTTGTGTGCCTTTGTGAACTCTTTATGCTTAGTTTCTCTTATGTATTTAACAATAAATTACCTCGCTTTGCCATACTTGGTTCTTCCTAAGCATAGGCTACCTTTTTTTCCTTTTTTTTTTGGGGGGGGGGTAGACTTGTGAGCAGAAACCTACACCATAAATCAATCCTCTGCGGGTTACTGAATTGGTTTATTGAGCACAGGGAGCCGGGACCCTCTCATTAATGTCGGGTTCCCCAAGGATGGAACCTAGTTCAAACTGCATGTCTGGGTCCCATAGCAGAAAAGGGAGTGGTCCGGCCTTTGTGGGCCCAGCTGGGGTGGCTCGGCGCCCAGAATAGCTCCACCAATCCCCAGATCTGCTGGTTTATTAAGCCTGTCAGGAAAGGAAACAAGGTCATTCCAGCCCGACCTCTTCAGTTGCAGCCGTGCCGGCTCTCTGTGATCACAGCTTTCTTCTCTAGCTGTTCACATCTCTTTAATAATACATCCTAAAAGTGTGCCAGGCACTGAAGTCAAGGTCACTGGCCTGCAGTTAGCCGCTTCCGCTTGCTCCCTTTTCTTGGAAATCGGGACATTTGCCCTCCTCCCATCCCCTCTCCCGCTGCCCATCCCCTCTCAGCTCATCAATCCATCCCCATCCTCTCTGTCCCCAAGGAGATTGTTGATTGGGGCCAGGTCATCCTCCGACCTCCCAAGTTTGTCGTTCCGGTTTTCACGGCTCGGATCCGAGCCAGTTTTTCCTGCCGTGGAGCTAAGAGGATGTGACACAAGGCAAGTTCCCCGTCCTCGTGGCTTGTGGCTCTCTCCCCAGCACCTGCTTCTCCTAGAACTTGGACCTACGTCCCTCCTTCACCCATATTCATGTCTACTCTGACAGAGCTTTGTGGGTTTCTATCATCCCCTTATTTTTTTTCCTGAAGGGATTATGGTTAGTGACTTGCCCAGGGTCACCCAGCTAGGAAGTAGTGTCTGAGACCAGATTTGAACTCGGGTCCTCCTGACTTCGGGGTTGGTGCTCTATCCACTACGCCACCTAGCTGCTCCTCTCATCCCCTTATTACGAGATAGAGTGTTGTCCTGAGCATCAAAAGGACTTGAATTCAAATTCAAAAAATAAAAAAAATTCACATTAAAGAAAGCCCAGTTTTCTGGCTTATGAAATGGAAATGCTGACGCTGTTGGCGCTATTCATCATGTGCAATTCTAAAAGCGCATTTTCTCATTGGCGTGAAGGTCCCTGAAATCAGGACCTGGGCCATCACGTGGCTTATATTCCCAAGCACACAGTAGGTCCTCAGGAAGCATTTGTGAATGGGATCGGCCGGGATGCTGCCAGAGGAGGTGCCTCTTCGTGGGAGTAGGTACTTACTAAATGTTTATCGACTGACTGACAGAGCATTTCATTGCACTCATCGGGGCTGTTTGAAGTGCTCCTATTTCTGTGGAAAGGCTGGAGAGGCCAGAGGTCAGGGACGTGGAAGAGAAAGGCAGCTGATCCTCAGAAAAGAGATCAGAGGGGAGGACAAATAAAATGCAGGGCCAGAAGATTCACCCCCAGCCCCCAAGAAGTTATCTACCCTGCAGAGGAAGCACACGGGGCCTTCAATTGTGGTAGCAGCTTAAGGAAACACGGGCTACACCAGGGAGAAGAGACATCTGTCAAAAAAGCCTAGAAAACCCCCAGGGCAGCTGTCCATCCACAGAGGATGGCTGCCACCCATGCCTTCAAATAGGCAGGCTGGGGGGGCAGCTAGGTGGTGCAGTGGACAGAGCACCAGCCCTGAATTCAGGAGGACCCAAATTCAAATTTGGTCGCTGTGTGACCCTGGGCAAGTCACTTAACCCCAGCCTCAAAAAAAAAAAAAAAAAAAAAGGCAGGCTGGGGGAGTTCAGGTTAGCTGGGTTCCCCCTTATAGTTAGGGGACAGGGGCAGGGACAGTCAGGGAGCCAAGGGGACTCCGGCCAGCCTCCCACTCCTTAGGGGATTTTCTAGCCACCCTGCCCTCTGCCCTGCAGCCTTCCCTGGGCTCCAGGAGCTGCCTGGGTGGGGCCCCAGCTGGACTCTGGAGTCAGGAGTCGCCATGCTGGCATCTGGGTTTAACTCTGGACAGGGTGGGCTCAAGGCTCTGAGCTGGGAGACTCCTAGGAACACAGCACTAAAACCCAGAGAAAACCTAACTGCTCGGCTGTTAAAACAATTTATTTTTCCCTCCCAGAAAGTAACAGCTGTTTATATTCTGCTTGTAAGAACAGCTCCCTCAGGTTATGAATTCCGGCGGCTTCGCCCCAGTTTTCTCCGTTGCAAGGGGAAAAATACCAGAGGGCCGTAAAACCAGAAATAATTCTCCTGTTCTGATGGCGGATCCGGGCTCTATGTTGTTTGATGACAACCTTGGGGCACCGGCGTTTGGCAGCCCCGGCTCCCTCTCCGACTTTATCGCTCAATAGGCTTGGGCCGTATCCAAGCTTGGGGTCGGGAGTGCTGTGGGCAGTGCAAGGAGGAAGCAAGAGGGGGCGCTGGGGCAAGGCTTGGGGGAAGTACTGGATGCCTGAGCCCGCCTGGGTCACCGAGACAGACAGACAGACCGACAAGTACCCACACAGAGAGTCCGAGAGAGACAAAGAGAGAGACAGAGAGAGAGAGAGAAAGGGAGACACACACACACACACACACATACAGAGAGAGACAGAGACAGAGAGAGACAAAGACAGAGAAATGGGGAGAAAGAGACAGATATGGAGGCAGAGACAGAAGTAGAGGGAGACAGAGAAAGACCAAGAGAGAGAAATGGGAGAGAGAGAGAGAGAGAGAGAGAGAGAGAGAGAGAGAGAGAGAGAGAGAGAGAGAGAGAGAGAGAGAAAGAGAGAGAGAGAGAGAGACAGAGAGAGAGACAGAGAGAGAGAGAGAGAGAGAGAGAGAGAGAGAGAGGCAAAGACAGGGAAATAGGGAGAAAGAAACAGAGATGGAAACAGAGACAGATGCAGAGGGAGACAGAGAAAGACCAAGAGAGAGAAATGGGAGAGAGAGAGAGAGAGACAGAGAGAGAGAGAGAGAGAGAGAGAGAGAGAGAGAGAGAGAGAGAGAGAGAGAGAGAGAGAGAGGGAAACACACACAGAGAGACAGAGAGAGAGACAGAGAGAGAGACAGAGAGAGAGACAAAGATAGAGAAATGGGGAGAAAGAAACAGAGATGGAAACAGAGACAGATGCAGAGAGAGACAGAGAAAGATCAAGAGAGAGAAATGGGAGAGACAAGAGACAGAGATGGAGACAAAGATAAAAGCAAAGAGAGAAAAAAAATTGAGAGACAGAAAAAGAGAAAGACAGAGACACTCACAGAGAGAAAGGCAGAGACACTGAGAGACAGAGAGAGAAAGACAGGTAGGAGAGAAAGACAAAGAGAGAGAGAGACAAAGACAGACAGACACAGAGAGACAGAGAGATAGAAGAGAGACAAAAAGACAGAGACAAAAGACAATAACAGAGAAACAGGCAGAGGCAGAGAGAAGCGACAGGCAGGCAGATGGAGGGATAATAAGCTATGACAAAAGCTGACCTATCAAGAGGAGGGACTGAGAAGCAGGGTCCCGGGGACTTAAAGAAAGGAGATGGTTTGAGAAGGAGTGACATGGCTAGAGCGTACCCATTAGAATCATCAACAGAGGCAGGAAGATCATTAAAAGGTCACCCTCTTGCCATCACATGGGGAACCCATTAGGTGGATGTGGGGTGTTGTACTGGCCTTGTGATGTCATTGGTCCAGGCTCTCACAATTACAACCGGTGAGTGTCAGACAAGATTCGAACCCAGGTTTTCTTGACTGCAAGACTAGCTCTTTATCCCTTGTACCTCATGTGTCTCAGGTAAAGCATTATCTCCATTTTTACAGATGGGGAAACTGAGACCCAGGAGTCTTATCCTTCATCAGACAGTTGGTCAATGGCAAGGCTAGGACTTCAACCCAGATGTCCTGGCACTGTGAACTCCAGTAGCACCTGCTCCTATCTTTTAGGTCTTCTGGAAGGTGGGCACAGAATGGCAGCTTCTTGGAGCTGGGAGCAGTGTCAGGAACCTTCTTGTCCAATTTGTAAGTGAGCAGGAATCTCAGCATCCACAACAAGCCTCCGCTTGGATATCCCCAGGGATGGAGAGTTCACTACCTCCCAAGTCAGTATCACTTACATTCACCAGAAAGCACTTCCATAGGCTCTGTTCCACTCACTCCTTTTGGGGCTTGGCCCCCTTGCAATGAGGAAGGTCCCCCCAAATGTCTCTCTCCCCATCTCTCCTGCTCTGCCGGGAGTCAACAAACTCAGGCGGTGGCCCAAGTCAGGGCCTAGCACCCTCCCTCTAGCTCAGTTCCCAGCATTCCCTCACAATTAGGGAAGATGCTCACCCTAACCTTCTCTCTTTGCATCCCTAGCACCAACTTAAGGGTTTGCCTATAAAGGTGCTTCATAAATGCCCACTGTATGTGTTGTATTGTTTAGTCAGTCCATAAGCATTCATTAAGCGCCTATTGCAGAATTCTTAGATTTAACCCTTTTATGAGCATCTGTGTGTTACTTAAGCTCTAACTCCAGGACTTTCACATCCTTTATAAAGAGCAGAGAGGAGCCCAGGGCTCAGGTTCGGGACACAGAGGCCCAAGAGCTGTCCCCAAAATGAGGGAACTGTTTCCCTAGCCTGTCCCACCTTGGGGATGCAAGGACAGGCCCAGCTGGAAGGGGCCATTCAGTCTGGCACAGATACTGGATAGAGAAGAAGATGGATGCTAGACATTAGAAAGGGATTTTCCAAAGACCTGAACCCAGAACATCAGCAGGCCAGCAACTAAGGGGACTGGAGGCCTTCACCCATCTGGCGATGGTTCTCCATTGGGAGCCCCCAGCTGGACTTTCTGTGGCTGGGGAGGGTTATGCTCTCGTACTTGTGTTTCCAGCACCCAGCACTGTGCCTGGAGCATAGGAGTGCTTTGAAAATGCATGTTTATTGGGTGCCATGTTTTAAGATATTTCTTAGCTCTGACACTTTCCATTCTTCTTTTTTTTTTTTTATTTCTTTTTCCCCCCTGAGGCTGGGGTTAAGTGACTTGCCCAGGGTCACACAGCCGGGAAGTGTTAAGTGTCTGAGACCAGATTTGAACTTGGGTCCTCCTGAATTCAAGGCTGGTGCTCTATCCGCTGCGCCCCCTAGCTGCCCCAGACACTTTCCATTCTAAAGTTCTGTTTACCAATGACTTCCTCTGGTCCAAGACCCTCCCAGCCCTGACATCCCCTATTCTAAGACCCCTCCTAGGGCTGACATCCCCTGTTCTCAGGCTCCTCCTAGCACTGATATCCCCTGTTCTATACCCCCTCCCAACCCTGACATCCCCTGTTCTCAGGCCCTCGCAGCCCTGACATCCCCTGTTCTCAGGCCCTCCCAGCCCTGATATCCCCTGTTCTATACCCCCTCCCAGCCCTGACATCCCCTATTCTAAGACCCCTCCCAACCCTGATATCCCCTGTTCTCAGGCCCTCGCAGCCCTGACAGACCCTGTTCTCAGGCCCTCCCAGCCCTGACATCCCCTGTTCTCAGGCCCCTCTCAGCTTTGCTATCCTCTATTCTCAGGCTCCTCTCTAGCCCTGACATTTCATTATTCCTTTACCTGAGTTCCTTGGCGACAATCCTGGAGGTCTTCCCGACAGGCGGGAGAATGTCTCCCTGGCTAGAAGAGCCCGGAGCACCTGGCTTTGGGTAGGAGAAGCCCAGGCAAGAGCCTGGAGGCTGAACCATCTAGGCAGGCCGACCTGGGTGCTGAGAAGTAGAAGAACGGCTCTTGGAATGGCTTTGGACAGATTTTATATTTAATTTGCCTTCAAAGCCAAATGCGATTTCTCTCCTTTTCTGTCATCTTTCAGTTTCAAGTCTTGCTATTTTTCCCAAGCTTATTATCCTTCTTCCTCCCTCTCCCCGTCGCGTCCTGGATCCTGGCTGTAAGAAGGAGGCCTGGGAACCCTGGGGGCCTTGGGGGAGCTGGCTTGGTGTGTGGGTGGGGGTCTGGGCACAAAGGCCTCAGGGAGTGGGAAGGAAGCAGATCTGGATCCTGGGGAAGAGGCCCCCCCCCAGCAGCTCCTTGACGTTGGGTGGAGGTCTATCTTCCCTGCTCAGGCCACATCTAGACTTTTCTGCTCTATTCCGGGCCCTGGGCTTGGAGAAGGAGTCGGATTAATTAAGAAGCACCCAACAAAGCTAATGGGGCAGGGAGAGGGCTAGAGCCTCTTGTATACCAGTTGAAGGAAATTTGGAGAAGACCCAGGGGACCGGAACAATCATTTTCAACCCCCAACAAGGGCTGTCAAGGAGAGCAAGATTTGCTTTGCTCTGCTTGGCCCCAAAGGGCGTCACAAGGAGCATGTGAGGAGGGTAGTCTCAGCCACACAGAATTTATCTTAATCGGAGGGAAAGCTACTTTACAGTTGGGCTGCCTCAGGAAACAGTCGATTTAATTCAATTAATATATATTAAGGACTTACCATGTTCAAGGTTCCTGTTCTAGAGCGGTATGGCCACTTGTCGAGCTTCATGTAAAGGCCTGAAGGCTCTCTCAGCACCAAGGATCTGGAGTCCAGCGAGAGGGAGGTTCTGGAGGGGGAGCCATTCCCCCTCCCCCATTCTCCAAACCCCTCGTGTGCATTCCATGAGAAGTGGCGACCAAGTCTCAAGGCTGGAGGAATGCTGGGCAGGAGAATGGAGGCACTGGACTGACTTTCTCCTTCCCAGGTTGGATCCTCTTCCTCCTCATAGAACCCCTAGCTTTCTTCAAAGCACTGCACCCCGGGGCAGCTAGGGGGCGCAGTGGATAGAGCACCAGCCCTGAATTCAGGAGGACCCGAGTTCAAATCTGGTCTCAGACACTTAACACTTCCTGGCTGTGTGACCCTGGGCAAGTCACTTACCCCAGCCTCAGGAAAAAAGAAATAAACAAAAAAACAAAAAACAAAACAAAACAAACAAACAAAAAAAAAACACTGCACCCCTTCTTCCATTTCTGTAACTATAGACACACATACATAAGCACGTCTGACTCTTTGTGATTCTATTTAGGGTTTTTTTGGGCAGAGATACTGGGGCAATTTGCCACTTCTTTCTCTTGCTCCTTTTACAGATGAGGAAACTGAGGCAGATAGGGTTAAGTGACTTTTGCCAGGGTCACAAAGTCAGATGCTTATCTGAGGCTAGATTTGACCTCATGAAGGTGAACCTTCCTGATTCCAAACCCAGTGCTCTATCCACGACAGCGCCACCTAGCTGCCGTATACATAAATAGTGCATCACAATTACCCCTATATACTATCTGTATCCGGTGCATGTGCGTGCATAGCGTTTAGTGGAGGGGAAGGGGGAGGGAGGGAGGACATTACTATGTAATGTTCACTTAGCTTTGTGCATCGTGTGTTATATCCACCTCATCCCTTTCCCTCTCCCCCTCCCCATAGATCGCTGTTCATCCTTCATTCTCAAAAAGGACCAATGGCATCGTGACCCTAGTGGCTGAAGCAGGATGCAAGCTCTTGGAGGTCAGGACTGTTTGTCGGGGGGGGGCTTCTGATCATTGTTTTCCTCCAGGCTTGCCCAGGGTGAGTTTATAGGTTCAGAAACTAAGAGCTGGAAAGAATCTCAAAGGGCATTGACTCCAATGCCCTCCTTTTACAGATAGGGAAACTGAGGCCCAGGGAGGTGGAGGGCTAGACAGGTGAAAGGAGGGGATTCAATGCAGTGGCGGCTCCCTGGTCTGCAGGCCCGGCTCTGGACCACATTGTTCCCTTGCAGGCGTTGACACCTTCCTTGGAGCTGCTCACAAGTACAGAAGGGGGATGTTCAGAAAGCTGAGAAGACGTTCTTTGGAGCTGTACAGCAGCCAAAACATCTTGGCTGCTCCTTAGTGCCTAGGAAGCTGTCAATCCACAGTTTCCAGGGAACATTCTCCTTAAGGAGGGGTGACAAGAGTAACTGCAATCAGGAGATCCACATGACCTGGGGGAAGGCTTGGGAGCAGGCTCTGGCCAAGCTGAGTCTATAGGTGGTTGGGGGCGGGGGGTACAAGGCCTAACCTTGGAATCCAGAAGAACCGAGTTCACATTTAGCCTCCGATATGTCTTGACTGTTTGATCCTGGGCAAGTCACTTATCCTCTCTCAGCCTCAGTTTCCTCGTCTGTAAAATAGAGATAGTAGCAGCACCCAGCTCCCACAGCTGCTGTGAAGATCAAATGAGATAACATATGGAAGGACTTGACAAGGCTTTTTTTTTAACACACTCTATAAATGCCATTATTACTATTTTGCCTTCAAATATAAGTGATAATGAATTACTTTCCACCAAAGAAAGCAGTGGGATGCATTGGAAAGAATGCTAATTTGGGGGTCAGAGGAATTGGGTTAAAATCTGGCTCTGACACTCGAGGGATTTTCAGTTTCCCTGGGCCTCAGTTTCCTCAGCTGCGAAAGGGGAAATTGGACTCATGGCCACCAAGATCCCCTAGAGTTCTAGAGTTGGGTTCCTGTGATAATCTAGAATTTTGTGACTTGACATGTAAAACTTGAATGGTTGTTTAGATCAGAGAGCATCAGAGAAACTTCAGCACCCTTAGAGCATGTTGTGGCTCTGAGCTGAGACCAAGCTCCGGGGGTCCGCATAAAGAGAAGCTTCCTGCCGGTGTGAGCATCCAAACAGGATGAGCCTCCTCCAGAAGGGACTAAGCTTCTGGATGATTGGTTGGTTGGTTAGTTGTTGTCTCGGAGGACCAAAATGACATCACTGTGAGAGTCGAGTTACGGTGTCCCATTGTGGCTGATCAAACTGATAGGAGCTTGGAAGACTCAGTCATAGGTTGGCCACAGATGGTCCTTTCACTGATAGAACTCCCAGAAGTCTGCAGAACACCTCACAGACCGAACTTCTCCCTTGTCCTGTCCACCTCACCCTGGACACAAGGGGCTGGGAATCAAAGACCGAGTCCTGGTCCTCCTCGCAGAGAGGAAGTGACACAAGCCTCAGGATGCCTGCTTTGTTGACTGAAGGCAGATGGCAGCGAGCAGGAAATGTCTAATGATTGGTTGAAAAACTCAGACACACCTGGCTGCCCTTCCATGGACTTTCCATCCTCCACCTACAAGAATCACATCAGTCCTAGAGTTCTGCTCTCATCAGGATCCTCCCCCTCCCTCTGGTTGGAGAGTGGAGAGCAGAGATCTCCCAGAGCATCCACTGAAGGAAGACACCCAGCCCGTCATTAATTTGTTTAACCACCTGGCTGCTCCCCTCTGGAGGTCTCCATCGTGTTCCTAAGTCAGATAGCTTCCCTCCCCCAATCATTTTCTTTTCTCCATTGCCAATCCCCTTTAGAACGTGAACTCCTTGAGGGCAGGAACTGCCTTTTGCTCTTCCTTGTATCCACTGGTATACAAGAGGCACTTAATAAATGGTTTCTAGACTGACTGACCCGTGTATAGAAACAGAGTAAACAAGTGGTGAGCTTAGTCAAGGGATGGGCCAATCCAGTGCCAGGAGACTTTTATGTTGAACGTTTTAGAGAATTCCAGCTAAAAGTCCCCAAGAGGAAATCACTCTGGGGAAATGGAGGAGTGAGACGGGGTCTTTGACTAGTAGGAGTCCATGCAAGAATAGAAAGATCCATATGGGGTGGGTGGGGGAAACATGGGCAAATATGACATTCACAGGAGAGAATCATCTAATGGATAAAGTGGCTTCAAGAGCAGGACCACAGAAGGCCGGGGTGCTTCAGGAACCAAGACTTTGGAGTTTACCCTTTGGCCACCCATGTTCTCTATTAATCATACTGCCACACTCCCCGTTTAAGGCCCCTGTGGGTATTTCTGGAAGAGTGCTCTCCTGGTTGAAGAGTGAGTGAGGATGCTTTGCATCAACTGTTCTTCCTATAACCCCTTAAATATGCTCTTCTAAAAGCCAGTCTGAATCTACCTGACTGATGTCAGTGGGATCACACCAGTGGGGACCTGTAAGCAGCGACACGAGAAATTTAGTGTGATGGCTCCCCCAAGAACCACAAGAATAGAAGGGAGTTACTTTCTGCAATTCCCAAGCCATGATTAGAAATGTTGAGTTGAGAGTGTGGCTCTGGAGGGGAGATTGCATAAACATACTTACATGGTGTTGTTGTTGAGTCATTTCCAGCTCTTTGTGATTCCATTTGGGAGGGAGTTTTCTTGGCAAAGATACTGGAGTAGTTTGTTAATTTTTTTCTCCAGCTCACTTTACAGATGAGGAAACTGAGGTAAACAGAGTTAAGTAACTTGCCCAGGGGCACACAGTTAGGAAGTATCTGAAACCGGATTTGAACTCATGAAAAGGAGGCTTCGTGACTTTAAGCCCAGTGCTCTAATCACTTTGACACCTCCCTGCCCTACGTACATGTGTGTATACATATGTATGTTGTGCCTCAAGTCTGTGACATTTTAAGCTATGGTAACTTAAGCTCGTTTAGCTATTATAATTGGCCATTATATTATCATATTATATTTAAGCTATCATGGCTTAAAACTACTGTTAAGACTTTTGAGGCACTGTAGGTGGGTGGGTGTGTGCACATGTGCACACATATTGCATTTATATAAAATTTCCCCAGATAGAATGAAAATTTTAGGGGGGACAGTAACTTCCTTCCTCCCTCCCTCCCTCCTTCCTTTCTTTCCTTCCTTCCTCCCTCCATTCCTTCCCTCCTTCCTTCCCTTCTTCCCTCCTTCCCTCCCTCTTTCCTTCCTTCCTTCCTTCCTTCCTTCCTTCCTTCCTTCCTTCCTTCCTTCCTCCCTCCCTCCATTCCTTCCTTCCTTCCTCCCTCCCTCCATTCCTTCCTTCCTTCCTTCCTCCCTCCATTCCTTCCTTCCTTCCTCCCTCCCTTCCTCCCTCCATTCCTTCCTTCCTTCCTTCCTCCCTCCCTTCTCTTCCTTCCTTCCTTCCTTCCTTCCTTCCTCCCTCCCTTCTCTTCCTTCCTTTTCTTCCTTCCTTCCTTCCTTTCTTATTTTCTTTCTTCCCTTCCTTCCTTCCTCCCTCCATTCCTTCTTCCTTCCTCCCTCCATTCCTTCCTTCCTTCCTTCCTCCCTCCCTTCTCTTCCTTTTCTTCCTTCCCTCCTTCCTTCCCTTCTTCCCTCCTTCCTTCACTCTTTCCTTCCTTCTTTCATTCATTCCTTCCTTCCTACCTTTCTTATTTTCTTTCTTCCCTTCCTTCCTTTTTTTCTT
>NC_133617.1:9659813-9747313 GCF_048593235.1 Sminthopsis crassicaudata | reverse complement strand
CTCTCCCATGCGGCGTCTGCCCCAGTCAGGAGGAGCCCTACTCTCCCTCCTATATTCTCTCCCCGCTTTCTCTCTGTCTCTCTCCCCTGTCTCAGTCTCTTTCTCTACCTCTGTCTATCTGTGTGAGTCTGTCTCTATGTGTCTCTCTCTGTCTCTATCTCTTTCTATGTGTCTATCTCTGTGTCTCTCTGTCTGCTCTCCTGTTTGTCTCTATCTTTGTCTGTGTCTCTGTCTCTCTGAGTGTGTCTCTATATATCTCTGTCTATCTCTGTGTATCTTTCTAGCTCTGTCTCTGTCTCTTTCTCTACCTCTGTCTCTCTATATGTATGGGTCTGTTTCTCTGTGTGTGTCTCTCTCTCTATGTGTCTCTCTGTCTCTGTCTCTCTCCTCTGTCTGTCTCTGTCTCCCTATCTCTCTCTGTGTATCTCTATCTCTCTCTGTGTCTCTCTCTTTCCACATATATGTGTATGACTGTCTCTCTCTCTATTTCTCTGTGTCTCTCTATCTTTGTCTGTCTCTTTTTCTAATTCTCTGTGTGTCTCTCTCTGTTTCTCTGTCTCTGTGTCTCTCTCTTTCTGTCTCTGTCTCTGTCTCCCTGTCTCTCTCTGTGTATTTCTCTCTATCGCTCTCTGTGTCTCCCTCTTTCCATATATATGTGTATGACTGTCTCTCTCTCTCTCCAAGTCTTTCTGTCTCTCTATCTTTGTTTCTGTCTCTTTTTCTAATTTTCTGTCTGTGTGTCTCTCTCTGTTTCTCTGTCTCTATGTTTCTGTCTCTGTGTCTCTGTCTCTCTCTGTCTCTCTCTCTCTGTCTCTCTCTGTCTCTGTGTCTCTGTCTCTGTCTCTCTCTCTCTGTCTCTCTCTCTCTCTCTCTCTCTCTCTCTCTCTCTCTTTTTCTCTGTATATATGTATATATCTGTATGTCTTTCTATCTCTGTCTGTCTCTCTATCTCTGTTTGTCTGTCCCTCTGTCTCCACACCCCACACATCAGGATAGCATTTTCTGTGGTTTAATGACAAGAGAATAGAGGACAAACCTCCTTTCAAGAGGCTGTGAGCCTCCCTCCCCCAGACAGGAAATTGCCTCTTACTTGGAGCTTCAGCTTGGGAATGGTTGGGATTACAAGGACTCCCTCCCCTTGCAGCTGGTTTGGAGCCTCTCAAGCCTTGGCCGGCCAGTGCTTGAACCACAACTATTCAGCCCTGCTCACCCTCCAGAAGCCTTCCCAGATTGGGAGCCCCCTAGCAACTGTCCCCCCTCTAGAGAGCCCCCCAAGAGCTCTGGGCTTGAAGTCGGGAAGAACTGAATTCAAATCCAACTTCAGACATTCACTGGCTGTGTGATCCTGGGTTTACCATTAACTTCTGCTTACCTCAGTTTCTTGACCTGTAAAATGGGGATAACACCAGGGTTGGTGTGGGGATCAAATGGGATAATGCTTGTAAAGCCGATAAGAGGAGCTTAATCAATGCATGTTTCCTTCCTTTCCTTCCTTCCTCCGGTGTAGATAAGCTAGGTTCATTTCTTCTAGAAGGATGTGTGTGTGTGTGTGTGTGTGTGTGTGTGTGTGTGTGTGTGTGTGTGTGTGTGTGTTGTCTCTTCCACCAGACTTGGAGCTCCTTGAGGGGAAGAATGTTTTTTGCTTTTCTTTGCATCCCCCATCATTTAGCACAGTGCCTGATATACAGTAGGCACTTAATAAATACATGCCGACTGGGGACACTGAGACTTCTAAGTTAGTCTGTCTCTGATGATTCAGTTTCCCAGGCCAAAGCTGTCGGGTCATTGGATCATTAATCAATCATCAAGCACTTTTAAAGCACCTACTATGTGCCAGGTAATGTGCTGCACATTGCGGATAAAAATGAAGCAGGTCCCGCCCCCAGGAGCTTACATGTGAAAGACCTGAGTTGGAAGCATTTGAGACATAGCTGTGTGACCCTGGTGGGTCCATGAACAACCCGAGCCTCAATGACCTGTGCTGTAAAATGAGGGGGCTGGGCTGGACGACCTCGAGATCTGGGATCCTTTGACCATTCCTGGGTGACCTGAGATGCAAAAGGGAGGGCTAGACTCCGTGGCCCTAAATCGGTGATTGTCCAACAAAGCAGAGCAATGTCACTGTTTTCAGAAACATGAGTGGCTGCTGGGGGGAGCAGGATTTGCTGGATCTACTGGGTGCCCCCCCCTACCTTCTACAGGACCAGGGGTCCTGGAGGGAAGTGATAGGAAAACTTCCCCAGGTGGATTAGGCAGCCCAGGGAGGTAATGAGCTGCCCATCACTAGAGATATTCTAGCAAAGGTTTGGGGGAAGTCGAGTGGCCCCCAGAGCTGAGGGGGCTGCAGATTTCCCCCCTCCCCCATCTGCCATCGGTTTCCTGGCGCTGAGCTGTCTGCCCTCCTCTCAGACAGCAGGTCAGAGTCCAGATCCCAGGCCTGCTCACTGCCCATCAGTGAAACCTTAATCAGCCTCCACTCTTGACCTCCGCTCTCAGCCCCTGACCCCTGGGGCACTTGGGTTTCTCTCACAACAAAGTACCTGAATGGCAAAGGCAGCCTCCCCCTCCCCCTCCCCGTGGGCTTGGCGGCCGCTCCCCGGCCCAGCATTTCTTCTCACTCCACAGCGGGTCGCCCACTGGGCCTGCAGCTGAGTACATCTGGCCTCTGTGTGACTGTGTCACAGTGGTACAGCCTCCCGGCTCTCTAGGGCGGCTACCTGTGCCAGAGAAAGGATCACCCAGATTGAGCATCGCCATACTAAATGTGGCTCCCATCTCTCCTGTTCTTTAAAGTTTACTCAGCACTTCCCTCCCAACAGTGAATGCAAAGCTGATCTCTCCCTAAACATCTCTCTCTCTGTCTCTCTCTCTTTGTCTCTCTCTGTCTCTCTCTGTCTCTCTCTCTCTGTCCTTTCTGTCTCTCTGTCTCTGTCTCTCTCTCTCTCTCTCTCTCTCTCTCTCTCTCTCTCTCTCTTCTCTCTCTCTCTCTCTCTCTCTCTCTCTCTCTCTCTCTCTCTGTCTCTCTCTCAACTTCCTGATTCACACCGTCACTGGGCCAGACTGGTGATTCAGGTTTTATAGTCCCCCAAAAGTTTCACAAGGTAGCTCACTGGGAGGAGGCCCTGAGGAGGCTGGAGGCTGGGAGTCTCCCTTCCTGAATCCTGCAGGGCCTGGGGGTCAGCAGGGACCCATCTTCCCTCCCTCTTCCCTGTGGAGGACAAACCCATGAATCCCACTCTACCTTGCAATTTGTTAAGTGCCAGAAAACCAAGGATGTGGAAAACTTTCATTTCCAAAATGCATATTTGTGCTGGAAGCTGCCGGGCGGCTGACCCCATTCTCCTTGGGAGCTCTGCCCGACCACTGAATATTCCAGGACTCAGTTGCAGAGCACAAACATTTAGAAAGGGCCTACTGTGTGCAGACCTTTGCCTGGTGGCTCTCTGGGAGGAACCGGAGCAGCCCCTGAACACTGGGAGTGGCCGGTGCCTTGGACACAAGAGGATGAGGAGATGGAGGAGACAGCCTGGGGGGGGGGGAAAGCTGAGGGGAGACAAATGGGTCCGTCTGGAGGCAGGGGAGGCTGACTGCCTGGAACAGAGAGAGATGGGGTCACCAGGCTCTCCCAGGGACCATCTGAGTAACCCTCCACCCAAGGAAGAGAGGAGACTGGGCTTTTCTGATCCCAAGCCACCCCTGGAGGATGGAGATACCAGCAGGAGTCTCGGGTGGCCTTGGAATACCCACCAACCACTAGTTCTGCCTATCACGTGACCTATGGCTCTCATTCTCTGCTCCAGAGAAGACCAGGTCTGGGGTTCGAGCACTGGGTCTCCCAGTCCACCTCTGATCTTACTTTCAGGGTAACCTTGGAAAAATAGCTTGATCCCACTGAGTCTGTTTCCCGCCAATAAAATAAGGGGCTTGGACTAGATAAGTTCGGAGGTTCCTGCAAAGTTCTGAGGTTCCTGCCAATTTCCGAGGTTCCTGCCAGCCCCGGACCGATGATCCAGAGTCACCTATTGCGTGCCTGGGCTCCGTGCACTGAAGATACAGAGTTGCGATATATGTATCCCCTGCCTCTGGAAGCTCTCAGGCGAGGAGGAAGATAAGACACTCAGAACAGAGACCTGCAGCAGAGCCGGGCTCCCGTCCCTCTCCCAATGCGCATCTCGGGGAGTCTCGGCACACATCGCTCCTGTTGCTGCCAGTGTGAGACGAGAGCTGCCGGCCTCCACTTGTGCCCGCCTCTCCAGCTCCCGCACACCTGCCGCTGCGAGCAGTCTGGCCCAAGGCTCCGCCTCCACCGTATGGAGGTGATCAGCGCCCATTAGCCAGGCGGGGCTACGACCACTCGGGGAGCAGTGCCCAGCAGCTCTGGCGGGCTCCCGGCCAGGCTCGGCTCGGGCAGCCGTGTGGCCACAGGCAGAAGTTTGGCAGGGCCCACAGCCTGTTGGAAAAGGAGGAGGAGCGGAGCTCTGGCTTGTCATCCCAGTCCTGGCTGCTCAGCATTATGACTTAGGCCAGCTCCCCTTCTCCATCTGAGAGTCAGTCTCTTTATCTGAGAAATGGGTAGGAAAAGAAAAAGTAGGACTTAGAGCGGGAGAGAAGGGAGAAGTCAGATGAGGAAAGAGTGACTTAGAGAGCAGGAAAGGGATTTGAAGCCAGGTCGGTAAAGGACTAGAACTGAGCAATGCACTTGGATAATGAAGCACGTGAGACTAATTGCCAATTGGACGGTTCCCTATTAACTTGTTTGAAGGTTGACCCTCCCCAGCTGTTCTGTGCTGACTTGGTTGGTGGGACAAAGAGGGGGAAGTGACGCGTGTGGGAGGAGGAGGAAGAGGAATTGAGAGGCAGACGCTGACTCGGTCTCTCCGGGTGTTTGAGGAAGGAAGGTGTGTGTGAGGGAGCTAGGCCTAACCCCCTGACCTTGACTGTAAAAGATCAAGAATAAAGACGTTTAGTGATCCTGACTCCCGCTGATTTCTGGGAAGACAGAGTGCCAGCACAGGTCCATGATGCCAAATCTCAGGCTGCCCTCCCTCTCCAGGGTCGTTGTGAGGAAAGTCCGTGGTAAATCTTTGCGAATTCTAGAAATGGGAGTCGCTGTTGTTATAAAGCAGAAGCAGTTTCAATGGAGAAAGACTGACCCCAGGCAGAAAGAGCCGGATTCAGGTCCTCCCTCTGACAAATATTGGCTGCGGGACCCTAAGCACGGCCTTTAACACTCCATGCCCCCAGTCCCTCCCCGAGACTAAGCTACAATGAAAATGCAGACAACCACCCAAAGGGATGGAGCTTCCTCACCAGGAACTCCATAAACCAACAAAATCGCATTATTACCATCATCATGTGGGGTAGGAGGCAGCGCTGCCTGAGAGTTGAGTTATTATTCATGATGGGGCACTCAGGGCAGGCTTCCTGGAAGAGGTGGCGCTTGAGTTAAACATGAAAGAGTTTGGAATTGATAGGGCAAAGAGAGGGAAGGAAGGCGTACTTGGTATAAAGAACAGCATGAGCAAAGGTGTGGAGGCTAGAGGATACAGGCCATGTTGGGGAAACGAGTGACTGGAGTGTGGAAAAGCATCAAAAGTAGGTTCTGGTAAACTGTAGAAGTCAATGGTTATTTCCTTTCTGTGTTTACATCCCCCAGTGCCTAGCACAGAGCCCAGAATACAGTAGGTGCTTAATAAATAATTCTTGATTGCCTGAACATGGCAGCCAAGTGGCACATTGGCTAGAGCAATGGAGCCAGAGTCAAGAAGACCCAAATTTAGATTCTTCCTTGGAAATTTTATTGATTGTGTGGCTTATTTGATGTTTGCCTCAGTTTCCTCATCTGTAAAATCGACTCTCATTTACCACCAAGCTTTCAGGATTGTTGTTAGGATAAAAAGAAATATTTGCAAAGTGCTCAGCATGCTACCTGGCAAACAGGCGGCACCAGATAAAGGCTTATTCTCTTCCAACCCCCATGGGTTAATGGGGGCCTCCGAAAGTTATAACAAAGATGAGATGGAAGATTCATGATCGTTTAATAAGCACTTATTTACAAGGGGCTGGCCCTTGAATCAGTAGCAGTAGGGAATCATTGGGGAGTGGGGGGGAGAGCAGGGGAGGATTAGGATGGCAGAGAGAGAAGGCAGGGTTTCCTTGGAGGCTGGCGGACTGAATGACATCCAGGAGCAAAATGCGGCCCAGCCACCACAAGCCTGGTGGGAGCGCGTGGCGGGGAGGCATCAGCAAAGTCCCAGCAGTGTGCTGGGCCTCCCCCAATTGGCTGATGGGGAGATAAAGGAGAGAGTGGAGAGCTGTGGGCACACACTTCAGGCAGAGGATGCGGGCAGCGGGAACAAAGGCATCGAACGGGGATGACTTGCATGTGGGGAGGGGAGAGAGGGCTGCTGTTAATGAGAGCTGTGCTAGTTAAGGGTCGCTTCTTTCAAGCTGATCCTGATCCTCAATCTAGCCAGCTGATCCCACTGAATAAATACAATAGAGAGAGAGAGAGAGAGAGAGAGAGAGAGAGAGAGAGAGAGAGAGAGAGAGAGAGAGAGAGAGAGAGAGAGAGAGACAGAGACAGAGACAGAGACAGAGACAGAGAGACAGAGACAAAGAGAGAGACAGACAGACAGAGAGACAGAGAGACAGAGAGAGACAGAGACAGAGACAAAGAGAGAGACAGAGAGAAACAGAGACAGAGAGAGAGAGAAACAGAGAGAGACAGACAGACAGACAGACAGAGACAGAGAGACAGAGAGAGACAGAGACAAAGAGAGAGACAGAGAGAGAGAGAAACAGAGAGAGAGACAGACAGACAGACAGAGAGACAGAGAGAGACAGAGACAGAGACAAAGAGAGAGACAGAGAGAAACAGAGACAGAGAGAGAGAGAAACAGAGAGAGACAGACAGACAGACAGAGAGAGACAAAGAAAGAGAGAGAGAGAGAAACAGAGACAGAGACAGAGAGACAGAAACAGAGAGAGACACAGAAACAGAGACACAGAGAGAAATAAGAGAGGGAAAGAGAGAGAGGGAGAGAGACCAAGAGAAAGGCAGAGAGACACAGAGGCAGACAAAGACAGAGAGAGAGAGAGAGAGAGAGAGAGAGGAGAGAGAGAGAGAGAGAGAGAGAGAGAGAGAGAGAGAGAGAGAGAGAGAGAGAGAGAGAGAGAGAGAGAGAGAGAGAGAGAGAGAGAGAGGAGGGAGATTTAATGGGGACTGGCAAGGACATGAGTTATCAGAGAAATTCTGAGCTCAGTGCAAACCTAGAAATCTCTCCACAATGACCCCTCTAGAGTAACGGAATTGATCATACCTTTTGACCCAGAGATTTCATTGCTAGGACTTTATCCAAAAAATATCATGAAAAGAGAAAAAAGGGACTCGTCTGCACAAAATTATTCATAGCCACTCCATCGGTAATAGAGAAAAGCTGGAAACAGCTCTCATGTCCAAGAGCTGGAGAATGGCAGAATGAATTACGGCATATTAATGTAATGGGATATTGTGGTGCTGTAAAAAAAGGACAAATACAATGTACACAAGGAAATATGGACACAACCATGAGGGATAATACAGAATGAAAACAACAGAAACCCTGCAAACACAGGGAAAATGCAGTGTGGACCAGGGAGCTAAAACTTGGGTTCAAATCTTTCTTCTGACATTTACTGACAGAGTGACCTTGAGCTAGACTCCCTGGGCCACAGTTTCTTCATCCTTAAAATGAGAAATTGGAGTAAACATCCTCTGAAGTTCTTCCCAATGCTTGGTTTAGGATCCATTATATGAAGGAACATAACATGTGTGTATGTACACATACAAAAGTATTTGCAAACATGAACACACACATACACACATATATACATGGCATGGGGTGGGTTATCTGTATTGTGTATATGTACACGTGTGTGTGTACACAGTGGTGCGGCAGTACTTATTGTTCTAGAAGTTCTAGAAGAAATGGTGAAAACCATGAGTACCAATGAATTTTTCCATAAGGAGTACATCTCCAGTCCGCAGCAAACCATCCCTCCCCCCAATTCTCACAGGGGCAAATGGGGCTTCCAGATGTGGAGAAACAAGTCAGGACAGCCGGGCTCCTCCCCTCTTCACCCAACTCACTTTCTGAGAGGAACCCAGACTTTCATGCTCTCCCCCCACTCTATTTCATCCAAGCTTCCTTGGTCAGATGGCAGGCCTGGATGTGGAAGTGGAAGCTACGGTCCTGTACCCTCTGCCACCCAGGGTTCAGGATCCTCCAGCCACCACTGCTGGTGCTCCTGACTTTTTCCTCTTCTGAGTTGCTCTGTGCCCTTCTAATACTACTGTTTTGGAAGCTGGGACACTATACGCTGAAGCCGCCATCATACTTTAGTAACTGCCCCATGACTTGTCCAACATACCTGACTTTCTGGGCACTCGGCACTCCCTGCACTTGATTGTTGTCTTAGTTAAGCAGTAGGGAGTGAGGCTGTCTGGGCAGCTCCTCCCCAGTGAAGGCTGTGGTATACAGGACTGTCAAGTCGGAGCCCACGATGCTGCATTGGGCAGGTCATGGGGCAGTTCCTGAAGGAGTGGGATGTGTGTGTGTGTTCACACACATTTATGTAAGCATGTATGTATACATAATTTCTGCTGTTGGCTATTCATAATTTGGATTATTTATGTTTATAAATGATACAGATCTGTTTACAAGGTTTGTAGATACTTTATTGTTCCTATGCATAGATGGGAAGCTTCCTTATAACTGATGCAGAGAAAAATTCGTCCTTCAAATTCTGCTGTATTTTCATGTGTACATATGCAACATATTGTTATTAACGGCATTTGCTCTTTTACCATCTATCTTCCTGAAAATATCTCTTCCTGTCCTCCCCACGGAATGGATGAATGAATGTCATATGTGCCAAGGACAGCTAGATGGTACCATGGATAGAGCTCCAAGCCGGGAGTCAGGAAGACTTGAGTTCAAATCCAACCTCAGATGCTTACTAGTTGTAGGATCTTGGGCACGTCACTTAATCCTGTTTGTCTCTCTTTTCTCATTTGTAAAATAAGCTGGAGAAGGAAATGGCAAACCATTCTAGTATCTTTGCCAAGAAAACTCTAAATGGAATCACAAAGAGTTGGAAGCACAAATGGGTTGCAATGACTGAACAACAGCACTGCCATATATTGGGCTAAGGATGGAAGATGTTATAAATACAAAAATAAAGACAATTGTTGCCCTCGAGAAGGTTATGTTCCATTCTAACTGGGGAGAAGGTTAAGAAACAACACATAGAGTGCCCAGGAAAAGCTATTTTGTCTGGGAGTGAATAGAGCTTTGATGCTACTCTCTCAACCCTTCCTTGCACTGGCAAACTGGCTCTCTAGCTCATGGCTACTATTAGTTTCTAGCAGCACTTAGGGGCTAGGAGAGTGTAGAGGCTGTTATAATTCATGAGCCCCCACTAGTGTAGTTCCCCTCATGGTGACCAATTCATTTCAATTAGTCAGCTAGATTAATTAACTTTTAGAAAGGGAAATTAATAGGGTAACAGGAAAAGAACAGTTGCTACAAAACATCCCTCAAAAAATCCAAAATATGATTTTCTACAAGGGAGAGTCCAGAGGACAGGGGATTCAGGCTTGAACTATATGATATGGCAAAAGGGAGTAACTTCCAGCACCTGATTGGTGAAAGTCCCTTTCTCACCTTCATGGAGTACACAAGAAGTTTCCTTAGAGTATTGTGTTCATAGTACGTCTTTCTTCTGAGCTACTTGTAGAATCCCAAAGCTGCCTTTCCTCAATGTACCTAATAGCTCTTGCTTCAAACTCCATTGTCGGGTATTCTGGGGATTCTTCCAGGATGCCAATAAGCTCAAAATTAGTCGGACCTTTCAACGTTCAGGAGGGCCTCCTCTGGTCATGGATAGAGGAAGAGATCAAAACTTGATTTTTATCCCACCCCACAGCAAATCAGGGGCTTGCCTAGAAGGCTCTCTTCTCTGTACTGCCAGACATTAAAATACTTGGGTTCCAAGTTTTCTTGCTATTTTATAGAAGACTCAGAGGGTACGATTGAGGCTCCTTGGCCTCATGTCCCGTAGAACATTTTATCCAATAGCTTTCAAGATATCTTCATATTTAATCTAATTGAATGGCTGATTCAGTAGAGTTGTTCTTATCTGGTTAAGGTGGTTACTTGAAGTGAAAATTGGATTATTAATTGGTTGAGTCAACCACAACCCTAAGAGGAACAACCACAAAGTTATTTAATGATCTTGAAATAGAAATGGGGAAGGACAGGTCCTACATTCAACAGTCTGGAGAAAGCATACAAAGGATAAAAAAGAAAGGGAAAAAACCAGGTCAGTAAAGCTACCCAACATACCAACCAAAACTGTTCAATATTTCTCACTCGTAGTCCCTTTCCCCATCTCTGCAAAGAATGGGAAAAAGCACATTTTTCCAAGTCTTTTTGAGAGCTAAAGTCTGTCACTATAATTACCCAGAATTCAATTTCTTGGTTTTTAGATATCTTTATTTTTATTTTACAAGGAAATAAACAATTTCCAAATGGGCAGAAATTCAACCAGACCCAATAAGAGGGAAACAGAACAAAAGCATTTTCCTGCATTGTTTGTTGCTGGTTCACTCACTTCCCTGTAGACCGGCAGGTTTGGGAGGACAATTTTCCTAACAAGGAGAACAATCCCGGAGCTGGCTGCCTTGGGAGGGGTCTGCGCTCAGAACTGAATAGTTTCTGGTCAGGTGCGCTCCAAGAGGGATTTTTATTCAGGCAACGCTTGAGCTAGCTGGACATTGAGGCCCCTTCCAGCTCCAGACTCCTCCACGTTTCTGTACTATCTCATTAAATGCTAAGTGCTTGGGTAAGATTTCATTTCTCCTTTTGTGTACGTCCCCGAATATTTGTCTTTGGTTATTAAGGTTATAATGCAATTTTGAAAAATGATTCATATTCAGTGAAAATAGAATTCTTAACAATAACCCCAAGGATATGAGATACACAATTACTCATGAAAGGAAGATGGTAATAGATTAGCTTTTGTGGGTCCATCTGGACCTAGAGAGGACATGTGATATCAAAGAGTGTCACTAGAATGTGAATTGGGAGGCAGAACGACAAAGATTCAAATCCTGCTAGCTGTGTGGCCATGGCCAAGTGATGCAAGCACTCTAAGCCTCAGTGTCCTCATCTGCAAAATGGGCATAAGAATCAAATGAAGTGATGTGTGTCAAGTATTCTGTAAGTCTCAGGAGAAGCTATGAGAGGCAGCAGCTAAAGAGCTGGAGGCTCCAGTGTCCCTTTGGATATATATTTGCTGTGGGACCCTCAGTGTTTTGGGCAGCTCTGGGCAGCTCCAGAATATCGTTAACTGCCAGAGAGGTGAAGATCTGCAACAGCAGACAGGGTTTCTTCCTCAGTGGCTCTTTTCATCAATGAAATCACAAGTCAGATTTTAAACATTAATCTAGTAAACTGGAGATAGACAGGAGGAAAGGAGAATGGAAAAAGAGAAATAGGAAAAGGAAGGACAGAGGGAAGAAAGAAGAAAAACACAGAATGAGACACAGAGACTGAGAAACAGAAAGAGAAAGAGGAAAGAGAGAGAAGAGAGAGAGAGGAAGAGGAGGAGGAGGAAAATATAGGAGAGGACAGAAAAGAGATAAGAAAGGAGAGGGGACAGAGAAAAGAGAAGAGAAAGAGAGAAAGAGAAAGGAAGGAGAGTGAGAGAAAGAGAGAAAAGAACAAAGAGAAAAAGGACTGAAAGAGAAAGAAAGAGAGACAGAGAGAAAGAGGGAAGGAGGGAGAGAGAGACAGATAGATTTGTCTTTAAGTCTCCCTGGTCCTCAGGCCACATAAAAGAAAAGGATCATAAGATTAGAGCTGGAAGGCGCTTGGACTTCATCTAGCCAGCCACCTCCTTTTTACAGATGAGGAAACTGAGGCCCAGAGAGGTGGTGGGCTTTGCCCAGGGCCCCAAAAACAGCAGAACCAGAATATGAATCCAGGACCTCTCATTGTACCCCAGGGCTCTTTCCCTGATGGCTTTCTTCTGGACCTTGTACAAGGCTGGCCTGGTCTCACGTGCAGCCAACATATCCCTTTTCCCAGGCAGAGATCACTTTGCATCCAGGTGTTCTGCCCTGCTAATAGAAAGCTGCCTCCCCGGGCTTGTCACCATAACTCACTGAGGCTGGCTCCGTGCCTGGCTGGAACCCACTGGGGGAGGCTGAGTCATCCTGTGGCACCTCCCCAGTCCCAGACCTCTGCGAGGGAATGTGGGCGTTCACTGAAATGCCACCTGGCTAAGGATGGCTCAGCAGGGAGCCTCCAAATGGGCCAGACCTCCCCGGGTATCAGGAGGCAGGGGCATTGAACAAATTAGATTCGCCAAATGAGCCTAGATTTATAGATTGTTGGGACCAAAAAGCATTTAGAGATGATTTCATTTAACCCTGTCATTTTCAGAAGTAGAAATGCCAGTCTAGAGGGTGAGCTACCCAACATGATTGAACTTGAGCCCAGCCCCCCTAATTTTTATTATCGGGGAGCCCAGAAGGTCAGGCTGAGGACTCTGGCTTAGAGGAAGCAATAGGGAGCCATTGTAGGTCAATGAGCAGAGAACGGCTACTAATGTTTTCTCCACCCATCCATATCTATCCCTGCAGACTCATTTACCAATCCACAAACATTGATTAAGCACCTAGTGTATGCCAGAAACTCTGCTAGGAATTGGGGGTTCAAAGATGAAAGTAAGAAACAATTCCCGCTTTTAAGGAAATTACATTCTGTTGGAGGAGCAGGGAAATAGATATATGTAATATGTAAATGTATACACACATCATATATATATACATACATGTGTGTGCATGTATATACACGCATGGATAACTGTGTGAGAGTAAAATAACTATATTATAAAACATGCGTAAGTATATGTACTATATTATGTACAGTATATACAATATGTTGTGTACACAACATACATAGGGAAGTATGTATAGCCTTATTTTACAGATGAGGAAACTGAGGCAACAGGTGAAGTGACTTGCCCAGGGTCACGCAGCTAGGAAATTTCTGAGGCAAAATATCAACTTGCTAACTCTCAGCCCCCGGGAACTGCCTTATGGGTCCGTCTCCTCCTCAGGACCCTTCCCAAGGCCTTTCCCCCAGTAAGGATCTGTGGCTCACTTGGAGGACTTCCTTTAGAGATACCTTGGTGAAAAGTACATAAGAGCTCGGAACTCAAACTTAAGAAAACCCAGAGGTTCTGACTCAGGCACTTTCCCTGGGCTCGGAGTCCCGGGAGTTCTTGACCTGTTCCCTCATCTGGAAGGTCATGCTTTCCATGACCTTGGAGTCCCTCCTCGCTCTGAGTCAAAGATTCCATGAGTCGGCACTAGCATCCCAAAGGGGTCTGCGCTCAGGAGCTGGGTTCCAGTCCTGGCTGGGATCCTCACTTCCGGGAGACCTTGGCCACCGGCTTTGGGCCGAACCTCGGTTTCCACGTTTATGGGGCCGGTGACGGCTCCATCGCTCCCTTTAGGGCTCCCCGGAGGAAGTGAACTTGGAGAAGTTTTTTGGAAGGGAGGAGGCCTCATTCCGTGAGTCAGGAGCCGTGGGTGCAAACGCCGGCCTCGTCACCCCTTGTCATCCTGTCATCGCTTTAAAGGACTCGGCGCTCGTGAGAGCTTTCTTTGGCTTCTGTGGCGGTTGTGATTGGGGATATTTTTTTGAACGGCGTGTGGGTGCCAGTGGGGGCCTCGGCTGCCCGTGTCCCTCCTCCCCCGCCAAGAGAGCCTCTCCTCTTCCGATCACGCGTCCCCGCTGCGCTCTTGTCATCGTTGACCCGCGGCAGGCTGTCGACACCCCCCACGTGTCTTCCCATTGCCCTGTGGGTAACTGACATTTCTGCAGCCCTTTAAGACTTACAAAATGCTTTACAAATGTGTCAAGGATTACAAATGTTCCAACATTTCTCTCTGGAGCAGAAATAGCCGGGAGGGGGAGGAGAGCTCCCTGCGCCATCACCAAAATGCTGCCCAGCCGTCACTGGCAATTTGCATAACCCCAGCAAGCGGCCCTGGGGTTGGCGTGACCCGGGAGCCCAATGCCGGAAAGAGAGTCGGTGGTCTTCCCCCTATCTTCCCCCCTAGAAACACAGAGAAAGCTTTGGAGTTCATCCCTTGCCCCGGTCCCTTGCAACGGGTGGTACGCTGGGAGAACTCTGGAATCCCCAGGCTACACTTTCCCAGCGCTAAAGGGTGCCCCCGCTAGCCCCTGTGCAGGAATGGGTCTGTGAGCCCATGAGCCATGAAGGGGAGAAGGCGAAGGGAAGGCATTGCTCCCTCTGTGCAGTAGCCCCAGTTCGGATTCACTGTTTACATACATGCACACATGCACAGTGTGTATGTATTATAACACGTGTGTAGATAGGGTATATGGGTGACATGTGTGTACATGGTGTGTGGTGTAATGTGTGTGGGCATGTACACACACATACTTACCCACGCATATATATGAATGTGTATATATATATAATAGGTGTGTGGTGTGTGTATGTGTGTGTACATATGATATATGCACATGATGTGTGCTGTGATGTGTGTAATGTGTGTATATGTAAACACATATATACTTACCCACTTGTATCTTTACATAGCCATATAGTGTGCATGTATAATATGTGCTGTGTACATGTGTGGTATATGTGTGTATAGAGTGAGTGAATGTATGAGATGTACACACATGATGTGTGCCATGTGCATGTGTACATGTATATACATATGTACTTACCCACACATATCTTTATATACATGTATAATGTGTGTATAGATAGGATGAATGTATGTGATATATATACATATGATGTATTTTTATGAAATGCACACATATACTTACCCACTTTCATCTTTATATAGCCACATATGTGCATGCATGCATGTATAATGTATGTGTGAATAAGGTGTGTGTGTTTATGTACATGCACATGATGTGTACAATGTGCATATGTACATGTATGCACACATATACTTACCCACTTATAGCTTTATGTGGCCATGCATGTGCATGTGTGTATATGTAATGTGTGTGAATAGGCTATATGTATGAGATGTGCATGGTATGTGTATGTGATATACACATAAATACTTATCCACCATATCTTTGCATAACCATACATGTGCATGCATGTACACACATACATGTGTGAATAGGGTGTATGTATGGTCTGTACATGCACATGGGGTGTGTGATGTGTATGTGTACATGTATGCACACATATACAGTGAATAGGCTATATGTATGAGATGTGCATGGTATGTGTATGTGATATACACATAAATACTTATCTACCATATCTTTGTGTGGTCATACATGTGCATGTATGTACATATAATGTGTGTGTAAATAGAATGCATGTATGAGATGCACATGATGTGTGTGATATACACACATACACTGACCCACTCCTATACCTC
The DNA here is from genome assembly GCF_048593235.1 of Sminthopsis crassicaudata. Taxonomy (NCBI): domain Eukaryota; kingdom Metazoa; phylum Chordata; class Mammalia; order Dasyuromorphia; family Dasyuridae; genus Sminthopsis; species Sminthopsis crassicaudata. The sequence continues at coordinate 9,731,811 of NC_133617.1, read as the reverse complement.
TATGTGTATGTTTGTCTTGTTTGTCCATAGTTGTCTGCCCGTGGTCTCCTCTATTAAACTCTTTTTGTATGTATCTCTAGAGTGTAGCACCGCGCCTGGCACACAGCAGGTTCTTAATTCATGTTAATGAGCTGATCCATGAATGTGGGATTGGGTGGAAGAGTCCCTCGTAGGACTGTTTCCCCTAGTCCCCACGAGATCTTGTGTGGGAGATCTGGAGATCGCCGGGTCTGGAGATCCAGTGCTATAAAAGGCCTGAGGAAAATTGAGGTGCCACGGCCTGGGGGGGGGGAGCTAAAGCAGACTCTGCTGAGGTAGATTTTCTGGAGTTTGATTTCCTCTTCTGATGATGACAGAGCTGGTTCCCAGGGGAAGGGGAGCTAAGGAGAACTAAGGGGGCATCCCTACACAAGAAGGTGTCTTGGGCTGTCTCCCAGGGGTGGCAGGACTACAATTACCCCCTGCTCGGAGCTGAGGAAGGCTTCAAAAGGAGGGGGAAAAGGGGGCATCCAGATTGAGGTGGGTGCTGATCACTTGGGAAGAACTAGATGAGAGAACTGCAGATCAAAATAAGACTGCAAGGAGTCTCAGAGGAAAGCATTAAGCTAGAGAAAGACCTCCAGCATGCCCATTGCTACAGCGCTGCCCAGGCTAATCCTGGTAGGGACAGAACAGTAAAAAGCCCCTAGGAAAAGGAGAGATATGGTCGTGCTCTGTAGCTTCATTAGAGTCTTATCTTTTTGTCCAAAAACCGAAACCAAAGCACATCCTTGCCTGCATTTCAAGCTTTGTGATCTCTGCACTTGTGAGGGGGAGTTGGTGGCCAGCCCCAAGAGAAGGGGATTCAGATCCTGCCACTCTCAGGGTTACCATAATGTGACAGAAGGAATGCTGGGGGTGGACTAAGAAAGTCTGGATTCAGTTCTCATAGCAGTCATAGACTGGCTGAACGATCATGGGTGTGTCTTTTATCTCTGAGAGCCTCAGTTTCCTCCTCTGATAAATGGGCATGTCTCTAAGACTTCTTTTGAAGAAAGTCCTCTGCAAGGTAAGCTTGAGGAAGCCTGGGAATGGGAGTGGCCAGCTGAATGGGGGCTACCCATCCCCTGGTGCCAGGAAGGAGTGGGCTTTTCTCTCCTCTCAGCCTCACACCCTCCTAGATCAGAGAGGAGGAGGTGAGGAAGGGAGGGGGAGAAACAAAGGGAGACAGGGAGCTGGTTAGGGAGAGCAAGAGAGACAGAGAGGCAAAGGCAGAGACTCTAAATAGCTTTCCCCAACAGGCCTCCCTGGCTGGGAAGTCTGAATGGCTGTGGGGGATGGGGAGGGAGCCCAGGCGGGAGGCCAGCCCAGGCTTTTAGAAGTGCTCCCAGAAGACTGCTAACTGTGCCCATTTCTGTTGGGTTTCAAGGCCAAGAACACTTTCCTCCCAAAGGAGCATCACGCTAGGAGCCTGAGACATGACCGAGAGGGATGGCTATCTGGTGAGACTTCCCTGCCCCGTAGGTCCTCAGCTCTAATCCATGGGCAACCAGGGCCTCCGAGAGCCGGGTGAATTTGAGGTCTGCCAGCCCCATTTTCCCATTGACTGCTGGGCTACCTTCTGTTTGCCTCCTGTTCAGGGAACAGTCACAGGGCTGAGGAAGTTCAAAGCCCTTCAGAGACTGGTGGAGAGCAGTCAGAGCCAGACCCACGCAGGCTCAGCTCGGGCTCCAGTCATTGCCTTCCTCCAATAAGGTTTGCTCCAAAACTTTAGATGGCTCCTAGCTGCCATTCGGACTGGTCACCCTGGCATTCGAGGCCCTCTGTGGTCAGGCAGTGCCCTCTTTCCAGTTTTGGCTTGATTTCCCCCCTCCCTTGTCAAACCAGAGACCATGCCCAGAATGTCCCAGAGGCGGATGTGCTCCTGGCACCTGGCCACAGGAGAAGGGACGAGACATCGACCTCCCGGGACCCTCTCTAGAGGTCTGGGGTCGCTTCTGGTGCCATGACTTCAGATGAGCTCCAGAGGATAGCCACAGGGTGAGGAAGGACCCTCAGTCCCATTCTGCCTTAAGAATACCCTCCATCCTCCAACTTGTTACATGTGTCTGACTCCTCACAACCTCCCCGCTCACAGTCCCTCCTCTTCTATTCTCTCCGACCTCCAAGTCTGTCCAAGCTCACATCTGTGGCCTCCCTGACCCCTTCTCCTTCTGCCTTCAGTTTTTCCCGGCCTGGAGGACTTTCCCAACAAGCCCCTCTTCTCTTTGTGACCAGAGTATTTCAGCTCCAGTCTTTGCCCTACAGTGAACACTCTGAATAAATTCCCTTAATTGGCTGATCTGCCCCCCTTGCCGTTTAGAGGACTTCTTCAGCACCACAACTAAAGAACAGCGATTCCTCAGCTTTCCTTCCGGCCAGCTCTCCCAGTTATACATGGCTCTGGAAAGCCAGAATTTGGATTATGGGGCCCTCTGCTCTTTAGTCTGCTGTCCGGATGGGCCAGAGCTTCCTTCCCAAAGGGCCAGCATTTCCTTCCACCGTCTAAATGGATCCCTGAGCTAAGAATACAGATCCACCTTTCCCCTCCTTTTGCCAGGAAGTGATGGAATCAGGGGCCAAGATCTTACTTTTTTGATGTTAAGCTTCAAGCCAGCTCTGACACCATTTTCTCTCGAGAAGTTTCTGAAATCTTCTTCGTATCCTTTGAGATGCTCTCGCCACTGGGCCACCTAGATGCCATAGGCATTTAATAAGTCAAATTCTCCCCCTGGCTTTTCCAGCTGTGTGACTCTGGGTAACGCTCCTCCCTGAGCCTCTGTTTTTCCATCTGTAAAATGGGAGACTCCAATTAGGAGATCTATAAGGTCCCTTTTATGGTCAATAGTCTGAGGTCTGATTTGCCCTGGTTTTGTGTTGGGATAAAGGAGCCACCTGCCAGTGGCTGCTGGAGGTCTAACTCAGACTGTCTTTTTGTGTGAGCGGATGATGATGATACAAGGAGACTGAGAGGCCATTGCTGCTCTCTGACCTCCCCACTGAGAGGCCCTGGCTTTGTCTGACCTCTCTCCTCTTCCCTCTGCCTCCAATTTATCTCATTCCCAGTCCACAAGCAACTCCCTCAAGTGTCCCAGCCCACAGCTGCAGACTCTTCGGAGAATTGACCTGCCCCCTCACTCAGGTCCTTAACAGTTTGGAGCTTTGTTTGGGGAGCTAGAAAAAATGTCTTCTGAGCCCCCTGCTAGCCAGGGAGCCAATGGTCTTGTGACATCTGTCAATCAGCCACCAGCACTTCTTTATGTTGAAGTCCCTGCTCATCGCCCTCACTCCATTTTGTGTGTCTCTTGGCCATATTTTATTTGCTTTGTATTCACTATTGCTCATTTCTGCATCTCTCCTATTTGTATTTCTCACGCTTTACTTCGCGGGGAACCTTTGCCCTCCCAGAGCACCGACTCTTGTGGTTGGGAAAGTTAGCCAGCAGCCCCAAGGCCCACTACCGGCTGCCCACTTCCTCCGTCCCGGCCTGGAGGCGGGAGATACCCGCTCTTCTCACTTCCTTGGCTCCCATCCGGGTCATGCGATCTGACAGCCTGAATGAATTACCTCATTCACCAAGGGCCGGACAAGTGCCCAGAACTGACAGGTACCAGGTGTCTCTGGGAAAAATCCAAGGGCCCCCCCTGGCATCGTCTCCCTCCGGGGCCTCCTCGGTGTGTGGAGGCCTTGGAAGGCTCTTCTGGTGAGGTCTGAGATGTCAGCCTCCACCAGGCTGGGAGAGCATCTGGGCAGGCCAGGGAGGGGCAGTGGGACTGTCCAGCGCCTTGTCAGGGTGGATAGGGGGTCAAGTATGGCAAGACTGCCATGTGAGCCCTGGCCCTGCTCTGTAGAGGGAGGCTCATCACTAGAACAACCAGCTGCCATACAGAAAACTGCTCTCGAACAGTCATAACGAAGGTGGGACAAGCGCTCCCCGCCCCCCATACTCGAGCTGCCTCCGCCAGCTCCCTCTGAAATCCCGGGGGTGGCGGCCAGCTGTCCCAAGCCCACCGCTCCTCCCTCTGGCGTTTTCCTGGCTGGTTTTAGACCGGCTTCCCCCACCCCGAGGTATTAGCAACACCTCCCAACATAGACTCCGGGACAAGCTCTGCTCATGGGCCCTCTCCCCCAGCACTAGTGGGGGGAAGGGAAGGACATCCTGGCCCTCCCTCCCCCACTTCCCCTCTCCCCCAGCACTAGTAGGGGGAGAGAAGGGCAAACTGACACCTCCTATTCCCCCTCCCCTCTTCCCCAGCACTAGTGTGAGGCGGTGGGGGGTATTCTGGCCCTTTTCTCCAGCATTAGGGGGAGTGGGAGAGGCACCCGGTACCTCCCCTGCCCGCCCGGGCACTGCCTCCCGGCCTCCACACTTTGCTCCGCTTCCCCCATCACGTGACCATGTTCTTATTAACACCACTTTCTACCGATTTCTGCAAGTCAAATCCCATCTTTATGGGGCTTTATCCTCCATGACTGTGACGCTCTCCGCCTGCCGATCTCAATAAACAACCTCACAAATCAGGCCAGGCCCAGGGGCGCTGGCGCCGGGAAGGAGCCTGAGCTTGGAGAGGAGAATTTCCATCCCACCGGTTTCGGGTTCAAGCCCGGCCCTGCCCCGGCAGATGGAGGCAGCCCAAAGGCAAAGGCTCCTCGGATGTTTCTACCTGCTTGACTGTGAACAAGTCGCTTCATCTCCACCGTGCCTCAGTTTCCCCATTTGTAATTTGAAAGGCGGGGATGAATTAGCCTTGGAGCTCCCTTTCAACCCTTGACCCGGGATCCTGTGAAGGAGAAGAGACATCTGGTACTTTGCAGAAGCACTGAGGTCAGAGCAGGGGGATTTCCTGCACAGGACAAGACACAGCCCCCTCCGCCTTGCACTCCAAGCCCAGGGCCTGGCCCTCATCTCACAGGCTCCCAGAAGCCCTCATCTAACCCCAGCCCTTGTTTTATAGGGGAGGAAGCTGAATCTCAGATGCTCTCCCAGAATCCTGAGGCTCAAAAGGAGCAGAGCTGGGCCTCGGATCCGGCCTCTGAATGTGTGAGCAGTTCTAAGAGCCTCCTACCAGGGCCTCCTGCCTCCATCCTCTCCCTGCTGCAGGACATCCCGCACCTCCTGCCAGAACCATTTTCCTTAAGCACAGCAATGGCCATGTCACTGCTCTGACCCCAAACCTTCAGTGGCTCACCATTGCCAATGGAACAAGTCCAAATGCCTCAGCCTGGTATTCAAGGCCCACCATGATCCCGATCCAATCTCGACCAACAGCCAGACTACGGATGCAGGGTGAGACAATCTTTGTCAGCCAGTCAGAATCAGCGTGTTGGTTCATCTTGCTTGACTGTATTTTTTGTTTAAAAAGAGAGTTCTTATGCCCAATGGGCTAAAAACGGCATGCCCTTTGACCCAGCAGTATCTCCACTGGATCTGTATCCCAAAGAGATCTTAAAGGAGAGCAAGGGGCTCACATGTGCAGAAATGTTTGTGGCAGGCCTTGTTGTAGTGGCCAGAAACTGGAGACTGAGTGGCTGCCCATCAGTTGGGGAACAGCTGAATAAGTTGTGGTCTATGAACATTATGGAATATTATTGCTCTGTAAGAAATGAGCAGCAGGATGAATACAGAGAGGCCTGGAGAGACTCACAGGAACTGATGCTGAGGGAAATGAGCAGGACCAGGAGATCATTGTACATAGTAACAAGATTATGTGATGATCAATTCTGATGGGCGTGACTCTTCCACAATGAGATGATTCAGGCAATTCCAACTGACTTGTGACGGAGAGAGCCATCCACATCCAGAGAGAGAGCTATGGAGACAGAAAGTGAATCAAAGCATAGTATTCTCACCTTTGTTATTGTTGCTTGTTTACTTAGTTTTTCCTTTTGTTTTTCCTTTTGTTTTTCTTTTTCTTTTCTTTTCTTTTTTAGGCAATTGGGTTAAGTGACTTGGCCAGAATCACACAACTAGGAAACATCAAGTCTCTGAGACTGCATTTGAACTCTGATCCTCCTGAATTCAGGGCCAGTGCTCTATCTGCTGCACCATCTAGCTGTCCCATTCTTATTTTTCTCACACAGGATGACGGATTTGAAAATATGTTTAGAAGGATTGCATATGTTTAATCTATAGTGGATTGCTTGCCATCTAGGGGAGGTAGGAAGGAGAGGATGAGAAAAATTAGGAATACAAGGATTTGCAAAGGTAAATGCTGAAAACTATTTTTGCATGTATTTGGAAAAATAAAACCTGTTTTTAAAAAGAGAGTTCTGTCGGGCAAGGGGGATGATTTTTAAAAGCATCAACAAAAGATTTAATTTGAAAAGACAAACTGAATCCTTTCTTCCCACATTAGCCCTTCAGTCAGCCAAAAAGTATTTAATAAGACCTACTATGCGCCAGGCACTGTACTAAATGATGGAGGTACAAAGATGAGCCAAATCGTATCTTTAGCCATCTGAAGAGATTCAGCCAGTCTGAGGAAGGCCTTTGAAGTGAGCCATTGAAGGTTTGGGGGCAGAGCAGTGACGTGGCCATTGCTGTGCTTAAGGAGAATGGTTCTGGCATGAGTGCGGGTGTATTAGAGCAGGGAGATGATGGAGGCAGGAGGATGTGTTTCCTTGATGTCCTAGGGAGCAGAAGAGCAGAGATGAAGCCAAAGAAGGGGCCCCAGATGTCTTCTCCACCAATCTTTCCTTTGCAAAGGATATTTGGGGAGATCTCACAGGGAGTAAATGTTAGAACTGGAGATTTCTCTTCTCCAGGGAGGAGAAGAAACCCCCAGTTCCTTCAGGCAGGCCTCATTTAAGGCTCTTCAGGAATCTAGGACTCCAGGCAACTCCGGCTGCCTTCTCTGGCCCCTCTCCATTCAGACCCCCAGGACTGGAGGGTGGCCTGCTTCTGTCCTGCCCCGGGGACTGTTCAGATTAATCGGTTCTGGGCAGCAACCAGTCTCCACTTTGCATAAAGGTGTCACTCCATGCAGTCAGCCCTCGTCCTCCTTCCCCTCCTGCCTCTTTCCTCTTCCCCCCAGAAATTGCTGGTAGCAGCCACTCACCAGGACCCAAGGGGGTCGGCTCCCTCCGCCACCTGTTCCTGAGGCAGGGAGAGAGCTTTGTTTATTCTCACAATATCCCTTTGATGTAGGGAGAAATTCCAGGTAACCTCGCCCAAAGCAATTTGTGGGCCCTTCATTTCTCTGCCTTTGAAGGCTGCCACCATTGTGTTTCCCCCCCCTCCAGGTTTGGATGCCCTTTCAAGGTTCATTCGGTGCCAGACAAGTTCTCTCCCATTCTCTCTTACTTGGGAGGGAACGCCGCCCATCTCGGCTGTCTCAAGTGCCTTCGATCTCGTCAAGTGTTCCTTCTTGGGAGCTGTAGGAGACTTCACTCAAGGTCTGCCTCATCCTGCCCATTCCCTTCTTTTGCTTGAATGGAGAAATCAGCCAGAGCAGGCTCTCCGCTCGGTCCTTGGGCCTCCTGGGGGATCTGGCTTTGGCCGGCCTCTTAGGCAGGCAGCACCCAAGCCCATGTCTGAGAAGGCAGACGGCTCCCTGCACCCCTCGATAATGCTGGGAGCCAGCCTCCATCAGCACCACATCACCCCACCCCCGTTACACAGAGAGAGAGAGTGAGAGAGACAGAAAAACAGAGAGACAGAGACATAGAGACACCCACAGAGACAGAGAGGCAGAGACAGAGACACACACAGAGAGACAGAGAGAGACACACAGAGATAGAGACACACAGAAACAGAAACAGAGAGACAGAGACATAGAGAGACATACACAGAGACAGAGACACAGAGACACACACACAGAGACAGAGAGACAGAGACAGACACACACAGAGAGACAGAGAGAGACACACAGAGATAGAGACACAGAGATAGAGACACACAGAAACAGAAACAGAGAGACAGAGACATAGAGAGACATACACAGAGACAGAGACACAGAGACAGAGACACACACAGAGAGACAGAGAGAGACATACAGAGATAGAGAGAGACACACAGAGAGAAACAGAAACAGAGAAAGACAGAGACACATACAGAAAGACAGAGAGAGAGAATCAGAATGTTCTGCCATGTCCCCTAGTAAAGCTGAGCATTCAGGGAGGTAAAGGCTGGGTCATCTTCACTGTTTGGGGAAATAAATAGGATATTGTGGTCAGGGTTTCAAATGGAAAGTTGCAAGACCTGAGTTCAAGTCTCTGCTATTTATGTTCCCAGAACATATAGATGGCAGCTGGTGGTTCAATGGTTAGAATGCTGGGCCTGGACAGTAAGCTGCATGATCCTGGACAAGCACTTAGCCTCTGCCTGTTTCTTCTGTCACTATAAAATGCAAGTCACTCACCCTCTGCCTGCCTCGTTTTCCTCTGTAATTAAAATGGGGATAATAAAAAAAAAATCTAAAAGATCATTTTCGTAAAGTGCTTAGCATAGTGCCTGGCACACAGTAGGAGCTTGTACTCTCATCTGTTAGGGCACTTAGTGGAGACTGACCTGCTGAAAGTTAGCCCTGTGGCCCCTGCCTCTTCCCAGGACTTGCCGTGGCTGAGCCCTAACCCTAACACTGACCCAGGGGAAATGTCTCTGTACAGGAACAGGAAAAACATCCTTCCCTTTATATCAAGTTTTCCTCTTGTCATAGGAGCATCATCATCTTGTAATGTCCAGACAAATGGCTGTGGGGTTCCACAGCCCATTCAAGTTCTGTCTCTGGTGCCTACAGCTTGTGCCGGGCAGTCAGCCTTTCCATATTCAGGGACTCTCTTAAAGAGGGGAATTAGCATTCATATAGTGTCTAATATGTGCAGGCTCCATGCTACGTACTTTACAAATAGGATCTCATTGCATACTCATAGCATCCTGGGAAGTTGTTATCTCCATGCTAAAGTTAAGGAAACAGGAAAACAAAGGTTAAGTAAGTGGCTTACTCAGGATCACACAGGAGTAAGTGTCTGGGGTTGGATTTGAACTCGGGTCCTGAGTTCAGACTTGTCACTCTAACTACTCTTACTATAAACTGCAGAGATATCAACCTGTATCCACAGAGTGAATTTCCTCCATCTGGGATGGGTCTGTATTAATGAAACAACAGGTCCATTCCTATTCACCACAGGAACAATAAAATGGACAGAGAATACACAATGCCGTCCAATCACATGCTCACAACTTCTTCCAGATTCAAGGAATCTCAAGGAAATCCAAATAGTGCTCCAAACTCAAGAGTCCTAAGAAAGCCACCGTTGAGTTTGTTTAAGCTTCCTGCCCATGCTTGTTCCTCCAGTGATAAGACAGGAGGAAGGCAGTCCCCTGGCTAATGTCCATGTTGTTCCATCTAGGACGGGTGGTCGCTGAGGTGAAGGGTCAAGAACTCTGACTGGCCTGCAGACTAGCTAAAAAATGAAGCTCGAACTCAAGGGTCTTTACTAAGTCTAAACAAGCACATTTTCCTTGGATGGTCAGAGCCCTAGAATAAGATGTCTCCCTATTGCCTGTGAACACGACCATTGGATGGCCAAAGTCTTGGAATAAGATGTCTCCCTACTCCTTGTGAACGTGACCATTGGATGCCCTAGAAAAAGATGTGTCTCTACTATTTGTGAACATGATCATTGAATGGCCAAAGTCTTGGAATAAGATGTCTCCCTACTGCCTGTGAACATGTCTAAAGGGCTGAAACTGAGTCAATGCCCTGAAGTCAGACAACCAAGCACTTAAGGCTAATTACCAATTAGACAATACTCTATTAGAATATGCTTGGGAAATGGCCCTTCCCACTATCCTGTGCTGGCCCAATCTTTTGGGGGTTTACATAGAATGGTAGGAGGGAGTAAGGGGTAGAGTGAGCCTAGCCAGGGTCACTTTTGGGCGGGAGATGAGGAGGTGAGGTCACATAGATCCTACACAGCCATTCCCTTCACTTCTACTGCTAAAGACCAAGAATAAAGACTAAGGATTTTTCTTATCCTGACTCTGGCTGATTCTAAGGTACCCAGGGTGCTAACTCGGTCTTCACAAACATGACCATTGGATGCCCTAGAATAAGATATTTCCCTATTGCCTGTGAACACAGCCATTGGATGGCCAAAGTCTTGGAATAATATGTCTCTCTACTGCCTGTGAACATAACGATTGGATGGCCAAAGCCCTAGAATAAGATGTCTCCCTACTGCCTGTGAACATGATCATGCTTTCCCATCCTCACCTCACCCAGTCATCCCCCACTACTATCCTCCAATAGCTCTCCCTTTTGTTGCTAAACTCCTTGAGATGGCCATCTATGAGAGGTGCCATTAAAACTCTCTCTAAGCCCTTACCTTTTGGCTTCTGACCTTGTTCATTCACTGAAGCTGCTCTCTCCAAAGTTTCTGATAATTAGTCCCCAAATCCAGTGGCCTTTTCTCCATCCTCATTCTGTGCATCTTTTCTCCTCCTTGATCCTCTCTTCCCTCTAGAGGTTCAGGATCCCAGCTCTCCTGGTTCTCCTCCCTCTCTGACCGTTCCTTTTCTGTCTCCTTTTGCTGCATCCTCCTTCAGATCTTCCCCTCTAACTGGAGGTGTCCCTCAGGCCTAGGTCCTGGATCCTCTTCTCTTTTCCCTCCCAAGGATTTAATTACCATCTCTATACTGAGGACTCTCAGATCTACTTCTCCAGCCCCACTCTCTCTGCTGACCTCCAATCTTCCTTTTCAGACACTTTGAACTGGATGTCCAACAGATATCTTTAACTCAAAATGTCCATTCCACAGGATTCATGAAAAATGCTACCCACCTTCAGAGAGAGAGTGTAGGTTGAAGCAGATTTTTTTCACTTTATTTTTCTTGTCTTTTTTTTGCAAAATGGCTAATATGTAAATATGTTTCACATGATTTCACATGTATAATGGACATCATAGTGCTTGCTTTCTATGAAGAGGGGGCAGGAGGGAAGGAGAGAATTTAGCACTCCAAAATTTTTAGATTAATGCTAAAAGAAAAGAATTTAATTAATTGAAATGAATGTCAAAATAAATTAATCGAAACCCACCCAAAAAAAAAAAACAAATTTTAGTATGTCCCAAACTGAACCTATTGTTTCCCCCAAGCCTTCCTTTTGTCCTCCGTTCCCTATTTCTGTCTCCCTTCTCCTAGTCCTTCCTAACCCAGAAGTCATTCTGGGCTCCTCACTACCTTTCACTCACTCACATCCAAGCTGGTCCTAAGGCCTTTCCATCGGACCTAGATCATCTCTTGAATCTTCCCTCTTCTCTCCTCTGATACTGTCCCCACTCAAGTGTGCACCCTCATTACTTCACCCCTGGACTCTTGGAATCACTGACTAAGGGTGGGGGGATGTTGCCTGCCTCATGTAACCGCCTCCCACCCCAACTTCATCCCCTCACCCCTGCTCCATCCTCACTCACTATTTTTAATATACATTACTTTATGAATCATATTGGGAGAGAAAAATCAGAGCAAAAGAGAAAAACCATGGGACAGGAAAGAAAAACAGAAAAAAAGAAGGGAACATAGCACGTGTTGATCTACATTTGGGCTCCTTTTAATGACTGCAGATGGCACTTTCTGTCCCAAGTCTATTATTGGGATTACTTTGGATCACTGAACTGCTGAAAAGAACTGAGTCTTTCCTAAATGATGATCGCACATTCTTGGTATTACTGTATACAGTGTATTCCCAGGTCTGCTTGTTTCCCTCAACATCAGTTCAAGTAAATCTTTCCAGGACTTTCTAAAATCAGCTTGTTATCATATTTTATTGATTTGTGATTTATATAACTCATTATTATATACCACAACTTGTTCAGCCAATTCCTAATTGATGGACATCTGCTCATTTTCTAATTCTTTGCTACCACAAAAAGAACCGTTACAATTTTACAACTTACAAAAATTACAAAAAATTTTGTACATGTGGCTTCTTTTTCCTCTTTTATGATTTCCTTGGGATACAGATCCAATAACGGCCTTTCTGGGTCAAAGGGTATGCACAGTTTGATAGCCCTATGGGCATAATTCCAGATTGCTCTCCAGAATGGTTGGATTGTTCACAACTCCACCAACAATGCATCAGTGTCCCAGTTTTCCCACATCCCCTCCAACATTTTTCATTATCTTTTCCTGTCACTTTAGCCAATCTAAGGTACCTCAGAGTTGTTTTAATTTGCAAGTCTCTAATTAATAGTGTTGTAGAGCATTTTTTTCATATAACTATAATCTATCCTCACTCATAACAAAGTACTTCATAAACTGCCTCCCACCCCCCCCCTTACCTTCCCAGGCTTCTTAGATCTTGCCTTGACCTGACTACCTAGTGGTGCAGGATTCCTGGCTATTCCTTACAAAAGAGCTTTCAGGTCCTGACTCCAGGCACTCTCCCACCTGGAGAGCCCTCAATCCTCATCTTTGCCTACTGGATTTCCTGGCTTCCTTAACCCCCAAACCCTCCTCTTTCCTTGCCCCTTTTAATTCTAGTACCTTCTGTTGACTAGCTCCCATTTCTCCAATTTCTACCTCCTTTGTCCATAGTTGGCTGGATGTTTTCTTCACCTATAGACTGGGGAATGCTTAGCCCATTGCCTGACTCATAGTAGGTGCTCATATGCTTGTTAACTGACTGACATCCACTGCCTCTAATTGTATTTTCTAAATATTTTCTATTTCAGTCCCCTGTATACAGTGCTTTCCCCAAGCAGAACACAATCTTCCTTTGGGATAAATATCTTTTCATTTTTGCCTGTGCATTTCAGAGTAGGCACTTAATAAAAGCTGGTTGAATGAATGAATGTTGGTTTCCTTAGCAGAAAAGAAATAGTTCCTGGAGGCCAGCCACCTCCAGTGATAATATTTCTACCAACAACAACAGTGATAGAAGCACTTAAGGCAAACGTCACCATGACTGACTTTCTCCTGGACCAGAAAGGGAGGAAAGATCACCAAACAGATAGCCAGCCATAAAGCTTCAATACCCAGTCAACACCCTAGAGATCAAGCATCTACAATGCGCACAGACCCAGACAGAACATTGACTCTGACCTCAGGGACAAAGTAAGAGAAGTATAAAAGCAAGGGAAAGAAGAAATTATAAGAAGCAAAGGGGAGATCCCTGGCATGATATCTGAGCTATCTGATCACTAAGTGAGGGACAGTTTGGGAGAAAAGATAATTATTTCAATTTGGGACACACTAGATTTTTTTTATTTTGTTCTAAATTAGGGGGAAGCTAGGTGGCACAGTGGATAGAGCACCAGCCTTGAATTCAGGAAGACCCGAGTTCAAATCTGGTCTCAGACACTTAACACTTCCTACCTGTGTGACCCTGGGCAAGTCACTTAACCCCAGCCTCAGGGAAAAAAAAAAGATTTTGTTCTAAATTTATTTAACTAATTTTTTTAGTTTGAGCTTTAAATTCTCTCCCCCAGCAATCACACAGGCCATCATAGAGGAAGAGGCTTCCTAATCCAGACCTTGAAGGAGAGTCTACAATGCTGACTAGGGTTTGGGGCATAGGGGGTAGAGAGAGAAAGAGCCCCTCCCTGGTCTGAAAGAAAGCACAAGTGAAAGCATGGGCAGGGAAGGTTGGGATAACACAATAGTCTCTCTTAGGTTGGAAGGAAAAATAAAAAGATTCCATAGGCAGCGCCATTTTATAGATGAGGCCTAGAGAAGTCCCTGATGTACCTGAGGTCGCTTACTGGTAGTAAGTAAATGGGAGCACCAGGATTCAAGCTCAGTAGGACTATAACTAGGGCTGGATGCTGACATTCTGGGGTAGGAGGAACTATACTTCCTCCCTGGGGTCTTCTAGGTCCTGCCAATCTGTGTGATCTTGCCCCCTGACACAACCCCAGCCCAAGGAGATTCTCAACATGGAACCCCTCTCCAAGGACGCTCCTTCTATCCCAGCCCCTGTGGACGGGAGGACAGGACACCTCTGCTTCTTCCTCTGTATTCCTGTTATCTCCGGCCCTCACCTGGATTAAAGTTTTGTTCTTGTGATCCACATGCCCTGATCTTTCTCATAGTAGAAGTTAGGCAGGCACAATGGAGCCAGACTGTGAAGGGTTATGAATGTCCCAATCGGAAATTTCACCTTGGTTCAGGACTGGATTTTCTGCCTTCTTCCCCACTGACAAAACAGTCATCAGAACAGTGGAAGGGAGACCTGCCAGGGCTGGTCAGGGAGCAATGATTGGCTCCTATGGGGACCGGGCCAACAGAGAATGGCTCTCAGCTCCTGGGAGGAGGAGGACCCACCCCAGCTGCCGTCTCCCAAGGAGGCGCTGATGAGAATCTCTACAGTAGAACACAGGGTTTGTGAAAAGTGGTCCACATAAGCAGAGTGATGGTTGTGACAAGTAGCAATGGCTATTGCTGCCATAACCCATGGAGAGGGAGGGAGCCAGGGAGGCAGCGGTAGAGATAGTCTCTGCTACAAGCAAGCATGGCCAGCTCCTGACACAGTTCTCAAAGAACAAAAGAGGGGACCTCCATAATATATCCAGTGTCAGAGTGACCAGGATGGGGGGAAAAGGGGACCCGGCCGGGCCATCAAGGATTAACCGAAGGAATGGAAGCTGTTTAGCTGGGAAGGACATGGGAGCCATCTTCAATCAAGCGAAAAGTTACTGGGTGGGAAAGGGATGAGCCTGCCTCTGCTTGACTCTGGAGGGCAGCACTGGGAGCTGCCTGGGGAAGATAGAATGAAGAGACCGATTTCTCTCCAATGGAGGGAGAAACCTCCAAAAATGGAATGAAAGAATGAAAACGCATTTGTTAAGGCTCTGGTTCTGATTCTGGACTAAGCATGGGGGATGAAAATACTAAAACAAGATAATTCCAGCCCTCAAAAGGCTTCATTTTAAGAGGTAGTGAGCTCCCCGTCTTTGGAGATTATTAGGTTCTTACTAAGTGCTAATGAGATAATGAGATATTAGGTTCTTACTAAGTGCTAAGTCGGTAGTTGACAATTCTCTAGTTCCGGCCTTTCCTGGGGAAGAGCTTGCATACTTAGGAGGAGCAAGTTCATTGGTTGAAGTAATTCTTCCCAGAAGCCCTTGCATTATCCCACGCCCATTCTTTGGGAGGATAAAGAGGGCAGCTCTGGAGGAAAAAGGGAGTTGTTTCTGGACTAGACTTGAGGCTGCTCTCTGCAGGAAGAAGAATATATTCAAGAGATTTGAGTTGACACAGCAGATCTCCTCCCAGAGAGCGATCAGCAGCTTCTGGAGACAACAGCACATTACAGGAGATCCATAACTAGAGACTTTCACCAATATAGTAGACTCCTGCCCAAGTCCAAGTTGAGCTGGGTAGCTTCCTAAGTCTCTTCCAACTTGATGAGATGAGAACTTCCTTTTGGCGGGGCCTTGGGTGGTAAAATGATTATATATCCATGTTCCTGTACTTATTTATGCATACATACATGTGTGCACATACAGTGTCCACATGGATACGTATCTATGGCCCTCTCACCCTCTCACTTTGCCCAGACTAGACGTTGGCTAATACGCTGCCGGGCACATAGCAAGCAATTAAGGGGTGCAAATCTAGTCAATCAATCCATAGCATTTATTAATCACTGGCCATGCGTCTGGCACCGTACTACCCACTATGCTAGCCACTGGGGATAAAGACAAATAGCAAATCGTTCATGCCCATGAGAAGCTTCCCTGACAAGTGCATACAAGATGCATACTGATTGGAAGGGAGGCTCAGAGGAGGTCGATTGATTGGACGGGGGATCACTTGTTAGACAGTGGAGACAGGATTCCCGCTTGGAGGCCATCAGCCTGGTTCACCCGGCCCCTGCTGACCTTTCGCACATGCCCAGGCTGAGAAGGAGGAATGGTCAGGACTGAGAGAGGAGAGGGGATTGTCTGCGGGATGGAGCTTCCCCCCCACCCTCCCCCCCAGGCTAGGAAGACAGAAAAGAGGAAAGAGCTGGGAACCTCCACAGGAAAGACTAATTAAAACCCAGCCAACGATCTTCCCTCTGGGAAAAAACAGAAAGAGAAGAAGGGGGTGTCCAATTTGTCTTCCCAGTGCAAAGATTTATGGGTAGAGAAAATCCATAACAGGCCCGGAGATGGGAGGGGGCTGCCAGCCTCTAGGCCCCCACATCCATTCCAGCCCCTGAACATGGATCTCGGAAGGCAGGGAAGAGGTTAACGCCGGCCGAGAAGCTAAAAAAGGCAAGGTGCTGGTCCCCATGGGGGGAGAAGAGACAGCGGAAAAAGCTGAGCTCGTAATAGATGAGGACAGATGCAGAATTAATGAAGTCCCTCCAATGGCCGGGATGCCGATGTTCATCCCATTTCCCCCCACCAGCCCCCAGTGGAAGGCACAGACAAAATGGATCGAGACAATTAGGGAGTAATGAAGACCTCGAAACCAGGGGTGGGGAATCCTGGGGATAGACAAGGGCCGGGGTGATGGGCAGGCTCCAGCAGCCCGCCTAGTCCTGCTCCGGGAGGCAGCTGATGCATTTCCCAGGCCCACACAATTATTTTTGAAAAATGGTGGAGGAGGAGAGAGCGAGCAAGGAAGAAAGGGTTGGCTGGCCCAGCTCTCTGGGGAGGGGGAACCGTTATAAATTATCTTCTGCCGAGTTGGGCCCTGGGGTGGCCTTAAGGTAATGAGGTGGATACTTGCAGAGTCTCTGGACGCTCCGAAAGGACAATGGGATTGAAAAGACTGCCCGATGGCAAAGCCTTGGATGGAGACTGATGAGGACCTGTAAATGCTTCCAGCTCCATGATCTTGCCTGAGCGGTCCGGCACGCCACCTCCCCACGGCTTAGGAGACGCTTTCGTATGTCATGTGGACTGCAGCTCTCTCCCCTGGTGGCCAGCCCCCTCGGTGAGCAGCTCTCCTCACTCAGCTGGACCGGGTTCTTATGGACAGACTGGGGCCTCATCAGGACCATCCTGGAGCCCTAACTTGGAAAAATGGCTCAGAACATATATTCCACTAGAACATCGGCTCGCTGCCCCACTGGGCTGATCAGACCCGATATGGGGAATCACTATGGCTCCTAAAAACATTTGTCCAAAGTACATTTCCTCTAGGAAGTCACTGCAGAAAGCAAGACTTCCAGTCCACGGAGAGACAACCTAGTATGGTGGAAAGAATGTTGGAGCCAGAGCCAGAGAAGCTGGGTCTGAATCTCAGTTCTAGCAGTGGCCACCTGAGTGACCCTCGACATGTCGCTATCCCTCTCTGTGCCTCAATTTCCCCAACTGCCAAATGAAGAGATTGGACTCAGAGGTCCTTCCCAGTTCTGATCAGGCTCCATGATCATGGCCAATTCAAAACCCATAAATGTTGGCCACCTGATACCTCTCACTTGTGACTCCATGCCTTGGGGCCTGCTCCTCCAAGGAGAAAGAGAACCTCAGCATCTCCAAGATGGAAGGGATCTTAGAGATCGTTGGGCATCCCCACCATAGCACACCCAATGGGTGCAGCCTCCATGTGAAGCCCTCCGAGGAGGGGGGAGGCCATCTACTCCCACTCTGAAGGCAGATCTCTTTGCTAGCTTTCACACCTGTGTCCGTGGCTTCTCTCTCTCTCTCTCTGTCTCTCTCTCTGTCTCTGTCTTTCTCTGTCTCTCTGTCTCTCTCTCTCTGTCTCTGTCTCTCTCTGTCTCTCTGTCTCTGTCTCTCTCTCTGTCTCTCTCTCTCTCTCTCTGTCTCTCTCTGTCTCTCTCTCTCTCTCTCTCTCTCTCTCTCTCTCTCTCTCTCTCTCTCTCTCTCTCTCTCTTCCCCCCCCCCCCGCCCCCCGTGGGGCCAAGCAGAATCCGGCCAAGCCCTCTTCCACAGAACAGCTCTGAAGACAGTGACAGTGACCATGACTCGCTTGGAGAGGACTTCCTTTTCTCCAGGCTAAACATGTCCAGGGTTTTACATATGGAGTCTAGGTCTTTCTTCATCTCCTGGACACTGTCCAATTTGTCTGCATCACTCCTAAAATGGCGAGCCCAGAAGGAGCCTCCCAAGGGGATGGGACAGGAAGGGGACAGCTGTCTCCCTCTCAACATCATCCAGATTGTCGTGGCCTCTTGGCCAGCACGTTACACCAGTCCCCCTTTCACCGTCACCCCCAGACCTACCTCTGCCCACCGTTCCTCCTTCTCTCATGCTGCTGAAGCAGATTTTTTTAAACTCAAGCTCATGACTTCCCATTTATCCTCATTAATTTCCTCTCATTACATTCAGTCCTTGCCTGGCTGTTGTAGAATGTAAGTTGGCTTGGGGGAGGAAGGGTTGGTTTGCTTTTGCATGGTTCAAAAAAACAGAGCTGCCCCAAGGCCTGGAAATTATGGGCAAGTCCAGATGATCCTGGCTAAGTTCTGGCATCGGTACACCAGGGTCCAAGCCATTCTCTGAGGCTCTAAAGCTTGGAGAAGGGGCAAACTTGAACTGGTTGATGGATTTTCCTCACCTGGGAGTTCTCTGCAGCAGGTGTACCCCCCAACCCTCGCTCGCTCGGTATCCCCCACAGCTTCCAATGGCCCTGCCACATAACGTGTTTTGAATCAGCCTTCTACTCAGCTTTCCTCTCGTTTACAGGTTGGCCTGGAAACAGCCTCGTAAAGCTGGAAGGGACCCAAGAGATAATTTAATCCAGCTTCTGCTTCATTCGCCTCTATTACAAATGAAAGAGACGAGGCTCCAACTAGTGACCCGCCAAATTCATGTGACTAATTAAGTAGCGGACATGGAATTTGAATTAAGCACCCCTACCTCTCAATCTGGGAGCCAGGCTCAGGCCACAGCTCTGACTGGCTCTGGGCATCCTCCCGGATCTCCTTTGGGCGTCCTCCTGGATCTCCTTTGGGCATCCTCCTGGATCTCCTTTGGGCGTCCTCCTGGATCTCCTTTGGGATTCTGTAAGGGACTGAGGGGCAACATCCTTCTGCCTGGAGGGCACAGCCCTGAGAGCCCTAAGCCTTGGGGTCTAGTCCAAACTCCCTCATGGATTCATTTGACACCTTTGGACAGGTCCTTTCCCACCGAGCCTCAGTTTCCCCATCCGTAAAATGAGAATTCTAATGGCTCCAACCACTCAGAGCAATCGTGAGGATCACATACACGACAACATCCTTCGACAACCTTGAAGTCCTATCTACCAGCTATTATGATTGATATTATTACTGTTCTCATTATTATTATCGTTATTATTGGAGAAGTGATTTCCCCAGGGCCTGGGGAAATGGGAGCTGCCAGTTGTGATTCTCTATCTGCAGTCAGCTCAGCCTTCTGCTTGGCTGGGGGAGGGGAGGGAAGGAGGAGAGGGAATTAAGGGAGGAAGACCATATGGCTGGCTCTCCTAGGACTCAAAGAAAGGTTTTGCAGGAATATCCCTGTTTGGATGAGCTGCAAGCTTGGGGGGGAGTTAGGAAGGGCCCATGCTGCTTTCAGGGGAAGTCTTGGAGGGATTGGAGGGCCCACAGCTTCCTGTCTCCATTTACAAGTCATCGAGGTAAACTGCAGGAAGACCAGGGGCAGCAACCTTTGGAGGGTCTAGATTCCCTGGCTGAATTTCAAATCGTCCCCAGCCCCTCCCTCAAAGCCACGCTCAGCCTCTGAAGCAGCTCAAAGTGAGAGGATCATGGCATCTCAGAACTGAATGCAATCATGGGATACCAGAATCCAACCTGAGTCTCATCTTCGACAAGTGGTCATCCTGGCTCTGCCTGGAGCTGTCCGGTGACAGGGAGGTCACTACCTGTCAAAGTAGCCCTTCCTACTTGTGATCAGACTCCCCCACCCAAGTCACTCCTTTCCAAGAATGGTTGCTTCTCAGGGCAGCTTCCTCATCCCATTTTCTTTCTTCGTGGCAGCAAAAATCCTTTTGAAGGGTTTGGAGCTGCTTTGGTGCCTGGCTAATTCTCTCAGGATGGGGAACTTTGTTGGAGGACCCAGCCTGGAGCCTCCACAAGTCCCGGGCTCCTGAGGCAGCTGCCTGGTGACATGGTGGGGTCCATGAAGGTTGTGGAACTGCTCCCGCCTGCGGAATAGTCAATGAATGGGAAGGGCTGGCCTGAGCTCACAGACGGGAATCTGATTCCAGATCTAATTAGTCACAGAAACCGAGTTTTGCTTTCCTTAATGGGGCGACCAGTGCAGATCGCAACCCCTTCTGTCTTAGAGGACACCGGGACTCAAAACACTCACCACCCTGTAAGAGCTCCGGTGAAGAGCTTCTCTTCTATTCAATGAGAATTTAGTAGCCTCCAACTGTGTGCCAGGCCCTGGGCTAGGAGTTAGAGACAAAAAGAAAACAGGCCTGCCCTCAAAGGGACTGTCATTTGAATTGGAAAGGAAAGAATAAATACACAGATTTGTCAATAACAGGAAAGTGGAGGGAGGAAGGGAGGGAGAAAGAAAGAGGGAGGGGAAAGAAAGTGAAACAGAGACAGAGAGGAAAAGAGAGAGAGAGGGAGAGAGAGAGACAGAGAGAGAGAGAGAGAGAGAGAGAGAGAGAGAGAGAGAGAGAGAGAGAGAGGGGGGAGAGAGAGAGAAAGAGACAGAGACAGAGAGAAAGAGAGAGGGGGGGAGAGGGAGGAAGGGAGAGCATGAGAAGAAGGAAGAGAGAGAGGGAGGGAGGAAGAGAGAAAGGAGAGAGGGAGGGAGACAGAGACAGAAACAGAGAATAAAAGGTGATTTTCCCCTGAAGGTAATGAGAGGCCCAGGTAGCTGGGGAAGAATGAAAGGCTTCATGTAAGAGGCAGCATTTGAACTAAGCTTTGAAAGAAGGTGATGGATTTGAAAGAGAAAGAGGTGGGGAGGGAGAGAATTTCTAGCAGTCAGTACAAAGCTCATGCCTCTCAAACCATCTCTTTCTCCCTCCTCTGTTTCATCTTCCTTTTCTTCTTTCCTTTTCCTCCCTCCTCCTGCTTCTTTCCCCCCTTCCTCATTTTCTCTCCCCCCCTCCTGCTCTTCTCCCCTCCTCTTCCTTCTCCTCCTCTTCCTCCCTCCTCTGCTTCCCCTTCCTCCCCCTCCTACTTTCTCCTCCTCCGCTTTCCCTATCTCTCTTCCGCAGCTGCCTTCTATCTCACAATCTCTTTTTCTGTCTGTCTAACTTGAGGGATTCTTCCACTCCCTCATCACCGCTACCAAATCCCGGGCAGAGCTGATCCTTGCCTCCGGAGCAAAGCCTTCTTTTCTCCATACCCAGAGAAGAAACCTCAGAGAGATCTAGGTGAGAGGCTCCTCCTCATATTGGACCAGACTTCCCTTTCCATCCTCCAAGAGGAGCACCAGTCCAGGGGGCTCCAATCCTGCCCTGTGTGACTTTGGACAAGTCATCAATTGAGAGGTGAAGTGCTGCGCTTTCCAAGGTCCTTCCCTTGCCGAAGGCATCAGGAGATCG
Source organism: Sminthopsis crassicaudata (assembly GCF_048593235.1). NCBI lineage: Eukaryota > Metazoa > Chordata > Mammalia > Dasyuromorphia > Dasyuridae > Sminthopsis > Sminthopsis crassicaudata. Next base: position 9,710,405 of record NC_133617.1, on the reverse strand, counting down.
GAGCTGTCCTTGGACGTGGTGCTGAATCAATCCCCCTGCCTGTCATTCCATCAGCCTCTAAGTCCATGAGAGCTTTCATCTTCTCAAGGCCCCATCGAAATGCGAACACCAGCTAACAGCTTCTTAGATAAGACCTTAATTATCTTCTAACACCTTGTAGTTATCTGCTAAGGCCCTAATTACCCAGCAGCCTCGGCTCCCCTCCCCCCAAGTTCTCCATCACTAAGCTGCTTTTCAGTGAAGGCTGAGATGGAAGGGATGCCCAAAACTGATTTTCTTTGGGGCTCCTGTCTGAGTATAAGCTGCTCGAGGCCAGGACCAATTGATAGATGTCTGCTGATATTTGGATTAAGAGATCCACACAGAAAGCAGAGACAGGGGTCAGGGAGGAAGGGGGGGATGTGAAGGAATCAGAGCCCTTCCTCATGACCCCCCTCATCTTGCAGAAGTTCAGAAGGCAGAGGACTTGCCCAAGTTCCCACAGCTAGAAAGCTAGAGTTCACATCAAAGTCCAGAGCCTCTAACTCAAATTTGCATTCCAACCCCCCAACTTAAGTTGCGTGAATGTCAAGTGGGAAACTGCCTGGGACCCTTAACGGGCACCTGTGTTTACTAAGCAGAGGAGACCAAGCTGAGTAGGAAATGGGGCCCTGATTCTAGGACCCCACCCCGATTCAGAGTTGGTCTTGTCCCACCCTGGCCATGAAGGGCTGAAGACACACAGAGCTGGACTTGATTCTGGGCCTGCAAGGACTTTCTCTGCAGCTCGACAATTCTACTATAATGTTGGGCAGCTGAGCCTCAGAGGAGCCAGCCCCCCGCCCCCATCCCAGCCTTTAGAGCAGTAACCAGCCGTGGGCCAGCAGCCCACCAGCAGCTGGGTCTCCTCAGGCAGGGACCGCTGTCCCCACACTGTAATCTGGGGGCTGTACCCCTGGGCTGCCACAACTGGAGTCGTGTCCGGAGTAGGGTCCCTCTTCTCTCTGGGGTCCAGCGCAACCAGACATCCCTCCCACTCTTGTTGGCCCAGGCTGGATCTGTGGCAGCCAGGGGCCATGTCCCAAAAAGAACTGAAGCTTGGAGCTGGTTCTGGCTGGGGTGACCTCGGAGTCCGGGGGGCTGGAGGTGACCCTGTCCGGGCAAGGCCCTCGTAGGCTCAGGGAATATAATTACGGAGCCCACAGGTCCACGGGTCCCTCCCGCCTCTGGCTCACATCAGTGCTTCAAGCTGGCTCTCTCACTTCTAAATTAACACCCTAAATTAGAGCAATCAACACCGGATAAAAGCCGGCGGGCTGCTTGCCAGGCTACCTCAGCCTAATTGCTCTCCCAGGCCCCGGTGTGAGAGGCAGAAGCGCCCAGGGCCGCAGGGTGAAGGGCCCGCTCGAAGGGGCTGGCTGAGCAACTGCCTGCCCAGCTGACCAGAGCCAAATCAATTCGGGGGCTATTTTTTACCTCCTACACCTAGGGTGTAGGAGAAGATAGCCTCTGAGATCCCAGGACAGACTCCAAACTATCCTCTGCCTCATGGGGTCCTTGTCAGCTGTGGGAGCCTGGCAGGTCACTGCATCTCACTCAGCCTCAGTTTCCTTATCTATAATATGGGGTAGTAGTCACACCTACTTACCAATGTTGTTGTGAGGATCACATGAGACAATCTGTCAAACGATATGCAAACTTTAAAAACTGTGTAAATGTTTTTATTATTGTTGTTAATAACAGCAGATATGGAGGGAGGGAGGGAGGGAGGGAGAGAAGGGAGGAAGGGAAGGAAGGAAGGAAGGAAGGAAGGAAGGAAGGAAGGAAGGAAGGAAGGAAGGAAGGAAGGAAGGAAGGAAGGAAGGAAGGAAGGAAGGAAGGAAGGAAGGAAGGAAGGAAGGAAGGAAGGAAGGAAGGAAGGAAGGAAGGAAGGAAGGAAGGAGGAACAGAACAGGAGGGAAGGGGATAGGGGAGGGACATAAGACTGGATTGGCATCCAGTCCCCCATGAAGGTTCCAGCCATCTCAAGTCTGTCACCCCAAGAAAAGAAGAGCTTCCAAGCTGACTCATTTCAATCCTTCACATGGTCTGGGGGTTCAAGTTTGGCAAGACCCTCGAGGCTTACGCAAATTACTCCCCCAGAAATACGGAAAGAGTTAAAACTCAGGCCTTCTGCGCCCTAGGCCTACCCTCTTCCTGCTGTGCCATGAGTATGCCTCCCCGGGGCACTGCCCAGCCCTGGAGTCTCTGCTTCAGCCCCTTAGAAAACAGCAGGTACCTCAGGACTGCACAAATCTCCACATGGTCAGTCCTCCACTGGTCTCCCACCATATAAATCAACGCCTGGCCCTATGGTCCTCAAACTGCCCCAGAGGGAATCGTGGTGATGCCATGATGGACAGAGCCAGACCCAGAGTAAGAAAGCCCTGGACAAGTGTAGCACCGGGTGTGCCTCAGTTTCCTCATTTGTAAAATGGGCTGAGATAGTCTCTGAAATTCCTTCTGCCTCTAAATCTATTTCTCTGTGATTTCTCACAAAAATCCCCAAGTCCTCCCACCTGGGAAACCCTCTCTATCATACCCTGCTGGAATGGACACGGTCCAATCGGGTCCCAATCTGTTTTCGAGCGGAGGCTTGCTTTCCAGCAGACTCTCTTGTCCCCCTATCTGGCCTGGCTTGGCCACCTGCCGGTGGTATGGGGAGAGTATTGGGCCTCTTCAGGCCTCCTATGGACAACACAGTCTCCGAGTTCCCGGCCAACCCTCCGCCTCTAGGAGGGAGGGAGCCAGTGCTGGATTTACGGTCGGAGACCCAACTCTAGCACAAGCAAGCTAACCAGCGTCCTCCCTGGGACTCTCTTTCCTCCTCTCTAAACTAATACTTGCTGTGAGGACAGCTCTTGACAATGTGTGAAAAGCCCTAGAAATGCCAGCTATCATGAAGAGGAAGGAACACAGATTCAGGGGTGAAGTGTGGGGTGAGTGCTTGAGTGTGCATGTGTGTGAGTGTGTGTGAGTGCATTGTGAGTGCATATGCATGCATTGTAAGTGTGCATTGCATGCATTCACAAATATGTGTGAGGAAGAAAGGAAGGGAGGGAGGGAGGGAAGGAAGGAAGGAGGGAGCATACATGAGTATGTGTGCACATATATGTGCATGCTTATATGTGTGTGTGCATTGTGTGAGTTGTGCATTGTGTATGTGTGCATATGTGAGTGTGCATGTGTGCACGTGCATGCTTGCGTGTGTCCGTGCACATGTGGGTGTGCATGTGTGCTCATGCACATGTGTGCATTGAGGATGTGCATGTGTGTGTGCATGCACATGTGTGCATGTGTGAGTGTGCATGGATGTGCCTTGTGGATGTGCATTGTGCATACATGTGGGTTGTGCTGCACATGTGTGTGCATGTGTGAGTGTGCATGTGTGACACATGTGGGTGTGTGCATGTGTTTGAGTGCATATGCATGCACTGTGAGTGTTCATTGCATGCATTCATGAATGTGTGTGAGTGCATCGTGCATGCATGAGTATGTGTGCACATATGTGTGCATGCCTATATGTGTGTGGGTGTACATTCTGTGAGTTGTGCAGTGTGTATGTGTGGGTGTGCACACATGTGGGTTGTGCATGCACATGTGTGTAGGTATGCATGGGTGGGTTGCATGTGTAAGTGTGCCTGTGTGGGTGTGCATGTGTGCACACACGTGGGTGTGTTCGTGCACATGTATGCATGTGTGGGTGTGCATGTGTGAGTGTGTGTTGTAAGAGTATGTGTGCACTGTGGCTGTGAATGTGTGTATGCATTCATGCATGTGTATACGGCTCTTAGTCTGGTGTCCCAGGAGGAGGCAGACAGGAGGGAGGGAGGGAGACCAAGGGTGCTTCCCTCCCCGATTCTTCTTGGTCCTCTCAGACCTGCAGCTGCTGGGCCTAGGAATGACCCAAACATCCTGTGTGGAGGTAGGGAAAAGGAGAAGCAAAGGTGAGACTCAGGAGATGAGGTTCCGCCTCCTGACCTCCACAAACTGGAAATCAGGAATCCTGAGCTCTCAGCAGGGTCTGGATCAAGCCTTTCCCCCACACCAGCCCTGATTTCTCCCATAGCCTAGAGGTGCTTTCCCTCAGGTACCAGGCCATTCTCTGCTGCATCTTGGAGCCCGCGGCCCCGCTGCTCCAAGTCTCTCCTTCCTTCTCAGAAGCCCCGGCCTCCTCCGAGGCTTGGCAGAAAGCTGCCGCCCACGGGATACCTTCCGTGGCCTTAGATAATTTCCCATCCACACCTGTGCATACAGTATTTTCCCCCTGGTAGAATGTAAATACCTTGACAGCCATTGCGCAGTTCCTGCTTGTTGGAAGGGGGATCAGAGACCTTCGGAGAACTCCTCTGAAGCTATCTGACATGTGGAAGAGGCGAAAGAGGCTGCTTCTGGGACAGCTGGGATGATACATAATGGAAGGAAAGAAATCAACATTTATTTAGCACCTGCTGTTTACCAGGCACTGCACCCAGCACTTGATAAATGTGATCTCACTTGATCCAACAACCCTGGAGGGTGGCTGCTCCTGCTACCCTGTTTTTTTATAGATAAGGATCTTCTTTTGTTACAATTTCTCACACTGGAAATGATCCTAGAGTCATGTGATATGTCCCTGGAAGAGATAGAAGCTGGGCTGGTAATTCTCTACAGAGAACTCCTCAATGGAAAAGCTCCTCCCAATATAGATCGCACCCTCTCTGCAACTTACCATCTTAGAGCATTGGCAGGAGATTAAAGGACTTTTGTCCAAAGTCACACAGCCAGGGCTCATGGGAAGCAATACTCAAGCCTTCCTGCCTCTGAGACTGGTTCTCTCCCCACTAGGCCAGTGAAGGGACCCAATGAAGCAGTCAACAAGCACTTAATAACTTAACTAAGTGCTGGACACTGAGCTGAGTACTGGGGATGATCATAAAAAAGAGACAGTCCCTGCCCTCAAAAAGCTTTGAGTCCAACACAGGAAGGGGAAGGAGAAAGCAGAGTTCCAACAAGGCAGGGCAACAGATACAAAGGAGAGTGAGCCGGGTCCAGGCATCGGGCAGAGTTGGTACTAGCTCTCCAATGGAAGGAAGCAGGAGTCTGAGGGAGGTGATGGCAATCAGGACTTTGTAGCGAGCTGTCGTCTCCAGAAGCTGCTGGATCGCTCTCTGGGAAGAGATCTGCTGTGTCTACTCAAATCTCTCAGACAGATTCTTCTTCCTGTAACGAACCGTTGTCTCCAGGCAGTTGCTGTTAACTCTTGTCCAAAGAAGTGACTTCCCTTCCTGCAGAGAGCCCCGTCAAGCCTGATGCAATTCAGAGTCTTCTTCTTGAATCCTGGCTCTGAATCTCCTCCAGCTCTTATCCTTCTCCAGGCCGATCTGCTCTCTGGGCCCAGTGCTATCTCTTTTATCCTCCCAGAGAATGGGCGTGGGATAATGCAAGGGCTTCTGGGAAGAACCACCCCAGGCAATGAGCTTGCCCCCTCTATCAAGTCAACCTGAGTTCTCACCTTGTAATTGTCCAGAAAACCTGAATTCTCACCTTGTCACTGTCCAGACAACCTGAGTTCTCACTTAGTAATCCTAACAGGACTTGAGTCAACAGTTACAAGTGAGGAGCTTATCCTGGGAGAAGAGCCTTGTTCTCTGGAGACCAGAGCAACTGAGGCTGAGAGTCTGGGTGATGAGGAGGTGGTTTGCTCAACAGTAATAAAGAAGTTAAGGGGGCAGCCAGTTGGTGCAGTGGATGGAGCACCCAGCCCTGAAGTCAGGAGAACCTGAGTTCAAATTTGGCCTCAGACACTTAACACTTGCTAGCTGTATGACCTTGGGCAAGTCACTTAACCCCAATTGCCTCAGCCAAAAAAAGATGATAAGATTAGGGAGAAAGATGATGAGTTCAGTATTTCAGGAACCTACTGTGGTTGACATGGCCGAACTATGAGCACTTAAGATTTCTCTAATTATTTAGATTTCTTTTACCTTTTTTTCTTTTTTCCCTTTTCTATTTAGATTTATTTCTAGAACCAAACATGGTTTAAGATTGGGAAAGGAGTATGATAAAGCTGTATGCTTTCACCTTATTTATTTAACTTGTGGCAAATGCCAGGATACATGAATCAAAAACTGGAATTAAGATGGCGGAAGAAATAGCAATGATCTCAGATATTAAGATACTACTCTGATGGGAGAAAGTGAAGAATTAAGAAGCCTCTTGATCAGTGCAAAGGGAGAGTGTAAAAGCCAGCCTGAAGCTTAACATTAAAAAAACCAAGATCTTGGCTCCTTGTCCCATCACTTCCCAGCAAAGAGAAGGAGAAGAAATGGAACCAGGGTCAAAGTTTATATTCTTGAGTTCAAAGATCACTGCAGATGGTGACTGTGGCCATGAAATTAAAAGATACTCACTTCTTGGAAAGAAAACTATGGAAATCTGGATGACATACTAAAAAGCAGAGACATCACCTTGCCCACAAAGGTCCAAAGAGCCAAAGCTATGGTTTTATCAGTAGGAATATTCTGTTGGATTAGAAGAAAACCTGAGGTGCTGTAGAATGCATGCTTTTGAATTGTGATGTTGGAAGAGACTTTTGAGACTCCCTCGGACAAAAAGGAGATCAAATCAATCAATACTTAAAGAAATGGATTCAGGCTATTCACGGGAAGATCAAACACTGGAGTCGAAGCTTGAATACTTTTGTCTATAGCATAAGAAATTGGGAAAAGACGCTAATGCTGAGAAAGATGAAAAGCAAGAGGAATGAGAATGGCAGAGTTTGAGATGGAGAGTGTCATGGAAACAGTGAACATGAGCTTGAACAGACTTGGGGAGGCAGGGAAGAGAGAAGGGCCTGATGTGCTAAGCTCCATGAGGTCACAAAGAGTCAGATGCAGCAATGAATGAAGAGCAACAATCTCCATTAAAATGGTAATATTCACCTAATTCCTATGTGTGTCTTGGTAAGTGGGCTTCTGATTATTTTGTGCAGCCTCTAGTTATTTTAGAAGAAATTTCTCTCTCTTCTCGCTGCTTTTTGTTGGTATCATACAGAAAAGCTATTGATCGTGGGGTGGGATTGTCATTCAATCATTTCAGCCACGTCAACTTCTCATGATCCCATTGAGGGGTTTCTTGGTAAAGACACTGGAGTGGTTTGCCATTTCCTTTGCTAGTTCATTTTCTAGATGAGGAAACTGAGGTAGACAGGGTGAAGTGACTTGATCAAGGTCACACACTAGTGAGTGTCTGAGGCTAGATTTGAGCTCAGGATTCCTGACTCTAGACCTGGTGCTCTGTGCATCCTAGCTGTGGATTGAGAGGGAAGGGGGAGTTATTATGTATCCTGCTACTTTCTTGAAGTTGCCCTGGTCTGGAGATAAGGTTATTGTGTTTCCTACTACTTTTTTGAAGTTAGTAACTGTTTCAACTTGTGTTTCAACGAATCTTTTGAGTTCTCTAGGTAGAGCCTAATAATAATCTGCAGACTGGTAATGATTTGTTGCCTCGTCAAGTACTCCTTCAGTTTCTTCCTCTTGTCCTGCTGCTGTAGCAAACACTTCCCAAACTGTATCAAATACTAATGGTAACATTATGTTGTTGTTCAGTCATTTCTGACTCCATTTGGGGCTTTCTTGGCAAAGACACTAGAGCGCTTTCCCATTTCCTTCTCCGGCTCATTTTACAGATGAGGAAACTGAGGCAAACAGGATGGAGAGACTTGGCCAGAGTCGCCCAGCAAGGAGGTGTCTGGGGCTACATTTGAACTCAGGTCTTCGTGATTCCAGGCTCAGCACTCTGTGCAGTGTAACTTCCCCTAATGGCCTGTTCCATTACATTATGATTTGTATTCTTGCTCCTGGCTTTAGAAAGATATAACTTTTCATATTAAGGAGAGACCCACTGATTCCTGCTTTTATTTCTTTTTTTATAGAAACGGCTATTGTATTTTGTCAAGAGGCTTTTCTGAATCTATTGATAGAATCACACGGTTTTTACAGGTTTATATGTATGGTATACAATGCTCATCATTTCCCAAGCATTACAATAGCCAGCAGGCAGGTGCACTGAGAATAAATGAATCAGGAAGGGAAGGAAGAAAAGTAGTTTCAGTGAGAGGGAGGTAAGAGCTGGGGGTGCGAGGAGGAAGTTAGTAGAGACCCCTCCCGAAATCCCACCTATCATTTATCCCAGCACCACCAGCCTTGGACAAAAGAGGGCCATGGTGGAATTGGGATAGGATCATGGAATCAGAGAAGAGAAGAAATGGTAAGGGGATGTCAGAGCTGGGAGGGGCCTTAGAACAAGGACTGTCAGAGGGCAGCTAGGTGGCGCAGTGGACAGAGCACCAGCCCTGAAGTCAGGAGGGCCCGAGTTCAAATCTGGTCTCAGACACTTAACACTTCCTAGCTATGTGACCCTGGGCAAGTCACTTAACCCCAACGGCCTCAGCAAAAAAATAAAACCAAAAAACAAGGAATGTCAGAATTGGGAAGGGCCTTAGAACAGGGGTTATCAGAGCCAGGAGGGGCCTTAGAACAGGGGATGTCAGAGTTGGGAGGAAGCCTTAGAGATAATTTTGTCCAATTCCCATATTTTACAGAAAATTTACAGGGAATCAAGGGCAGCTGTAGAGGCTCTCCTGTAATCCCAGACCTGGGATTTTCAGCTCGTTTCATTGCCTTTCCAACGTCATTTCCAGCCCCAGTGTTAAGGTCCCTTCCCTTCCCTCCAGCCTCTCAGTCTGGGTCCAAGCATCTTCCCTACCCCCGGCTCTTCTCCATCATTGGACTCCAGGCAGAACTCCAGGCCTGGCCCAGCCCCGCCGCCTTTCATGTAAGCAGCCAGCCATCTGGAGCTGGCTCGTCCCTCCTGTCCCCTTCTGATAAATATCTGGAGAGAGTCTGTTATTTTAGACGGCTGACATCTTTCTGGAAATGTTTATAGCTGTTTATCTTGCGTCCGGACTCTCAGTTCGTACAATATTCCCACTGACTTGTTTTAATGCCTCATTAATTGGGCGCAAATCATCGGAAAGGAGAGGCTCCTCCGCTTTTTCCCTGGAACCAGCCCCTATGGTTTGGAAAACTCGCTCTTTTCATCTGCTGATCATAAACTCAGAAATAATTGGGCTGCGAAGAGCTCGAGGAGAGAGGGCCGGGCTCTGAAGCTTAGTGTTTCTACCACCTCCTGTTTCCCCTCTCCCCTCCCACTCAACAGGCCGCCATCTTAATGAGGCGCCATTTAGACTGTCATAGAAACCTCCTCTCGGGTCCCCAGTCGCGGGTTCCCACAGGCGTCTCGGACCCTGCCATCTCACCCCTCACTACAACAATTAGACATGGAAGGGGCTCTGGGGAGCGGCTAGTCCATTCCATTTTACAAATCAGGAAACTGATCCCAGAGAGAAGGCAAATTGGTTAGCTGAGTTTCACAGAAGCATCCAGAATTTGAACCCAGGGCCTCTTTCCTTCCTGTGTTTGCTCTGACCCATTAGCGGCCCCCCACTCCCCACGGTGACAGTGATCTCCACAGTGAGATGAGCTCTGTGCAGTAAGACAGAGCGGGGACATGGCCCTCCCCCAGGGAGCGGCATTGGTCACCAAAAGGTCTGTGATCAACCAATGGTCAGATGAGAAATTGGCTTCATCCCCTCCCCCCAAGCCTGTCAGAGCTAGTTGGGGGCTTTGCCTCAAAGATGACTGAATTAGCCCCATAAACACTCCACCCCACCCCCACCCCCACTCATCCCCACCCCCACCCAAGCCAACTTTCCAGAACTTTCCCTGCCCACAGTTACAATCTATCCCAACTCCCACCAGCGCCCCCACACTCTGCCCTCCATTGTCTTGGGGCTGGTACTCTCTAGCATGGGGAAGGAGGGTTGAGGGAAGGAAGCAAGTATTTATCTAGTACTAAGTGCTAACACTTCCTAAGTATTATCTCATTTAATCCTCACATCAAACCTGGATTGGAGGAGAGAATACTATTCCCATTTTACAAGTGGGGAAACCAAGGCAGACAAATTAAGTGAATTGTCCAGGGCCACGTGTAGCTGTAACTCCACTTAGGTACCTTAGAATACTTGGGAGCTCCCAGATACAGAGGATAAGATAATTTCCTGTCATTCAAGGCCTTCTGCAATTTTGACTTGGGCTTACAATATAATTATCAGCTCCAGTTCTACAATTCATTAAGTTTTACAAAACTTAATTCGGTTTTGGTTAGAGAAAGTTTTCTTCTTCTGAGCGTTCCCTCTTTAAGTAAAGCACAGGGCCAGTCCCTCTGCTTTCCACCCTGGTCCATCCACGATGGTCTCCATCATGTCCCAGGATCCTACAGGATCGCAGCAGCCCTGACCCTCATATCTCCTGTGCTCTCTGCCCCTGAAGAGCCCCCGATAGCAAGGCAGAGACCCCATGGCAAGGCAGAGCCCCCAAAGGCAAGGCAGAGACCCCATGGCAAGGCAGAGCTCCCAAAGGCAAGGCAGAGACCCCATGGCAAGGCAGAGCCCCCAAAGGCAAGGCAGAGACCCCATGGCAAGGCAGAGCTCCCAAAGGCAAGGCAGAGACCCCATGGCAAGGCAGAGCTCCCAAAGGCAAGGCAGAGGCCCCATGGCAAGACAGAGCTCCCGATGGCAAGACAGAGCTCCCGATGGCAAGACAGAGCTCCCAATGGCAAGGCAGTGCTCCCAAAGGCAAGACAGAGCTCCCAATGGCAAGGCAAAACTGAGAATTCTTCCCAGGAAGAACCTCCATTAAGGAGGGATCCAAGATGACCTCTTCACTTGCCATTCCCCTGCGAGTCTCCATCTGGCTGGATGCCTCCCCCCAAAACCTCGTGTGCCTAGTCTCTCCTCTCCACCCCTGTGGAAACACCCTGAGGGCAGTGGCTGTGTTTTGCCTTAGATCTTAACACAGTGCCTTGCACATAGTAGGTGCTTACTAAATGCTTGTTGATTATTAAGTGTCAGGGCCTGGATTCAAACCCAGGTTTCCTGCCTCTGTGTACAATGAACGCCCTGCCTTGTCTGTGGGAGCCTCTCTCTGATGGCCCAGAGGTGGAGCCCTCAGCCCCTGCTCCTCCCACCTGCGGCTCTCTGGATCCTAGCCCCAAGTGACAGAGTGGCCACGAATGCAGATGGAGGGGCCATGAATGCAGATGGAGGGGCCACAAATGCGGATGGAGGGGCCACGAATGCGGATGGAGGGGCCACGAATGTGGACGGAGGGGCCACGAATGTGGATGGAGGGATGAGGAGTCTCCCAGAACTGAGAGGACGGAAGCATGGCAACAAAAGGCAAGAGATCTGCTGAGGCCTTTAGCTCTTCCCCGACATGTCCCGGTGAGTGAGTGGGGTTCCACGTGTACACACAGACAGAGTACACACAAAGCTCACTTATGTACACGCACATACAACACACACACACAGTACCCACACAGAGTACAGATATAGTTCACACATAGAGCATACACAGAGTGCATATACACACAGAATACACACACATACATATACACACAGTACACACATACACAGAACACATGCATATTACACACACAGGATACACATACACAGAAGACACACATACACACGGAGAGGACACACAGAGTACACACACATGCGGCCACCAGAAAGACACCTTTTTTTCTGTTGTTTATTCTTTCCCAATCCCAGATGAATGAGTTGCCAGAGACAGAATGGGCCAGTTTACAACCTTGTGAGCTTTGAAAGGCCCAGAGAAGGATCCGAGATCTAGCACCTGGAGTTTGTCCACGGCCACAGCCACTGAATCTAATGAGCAGTGGACTCCATCCAGTCCTGGACCTGAGACCCTGTCCTGCAAAGCGAGGACTCATTCGTCCATCATTCACATTCAGCTGGAGCTCAGTGGAGATGCGAGAGAGAAAAGGCCCCCAGAGCCAGAACGTCCCCCTCAGACACATGCTCTTTTCATCTGTGTTTTAGAAGCTTGAGCCCATTCTCCTCAGTGTCCTTATGTGTTTGCAGGGTGGGAAATGGGCCCCACATTGTGTCAACCTTCTAAAATGTGAGTCTACGCTCCCTACTTTTATGCTCACCATGTTTTCTTGGTAAATGCTCCCTTTGTAAAAGATAGCAGATGACAATTGGTTAATTCATATCGGGGAGCCCACTGCTTGGGTTTTTAAGCAATAGGGTTATTCCCTTGAGAGAAAGAACTCTGAAGCTAGACATAGGCAACGGCTCTCTGGAGATCCAATTTGCCAGAGGCTGCTGGGTACAAAGGGCCTCCAGAGAGAGGGTCCGAGGTCCCGGAGATGAGGTGGTTGCTCTAACAAGGGCTCATTCTCCCAAGTCCCAGCCAGCTGATCATCTTGGATGTCACAGCAACAAGGCCTCAGTGGTCATGGCCAGGCTCCAGTAGGAAGACTCCAAAAGGGACCGCCAACCGATGGCCCATACTCTGTCTTTTCATCAGGTTGGTTGAAAAAATGCAACCCAATTGGGAACCAGCCCGCTCAAGCTCCCCATCCTGGTATTTTGGTGCCTCATCTCCCAGACTAGAATCTTAAGCTTTTCCAAGGCAAGGTCTCTTTCTGGTTTCATCTCTGTATCCTTATGTAACCATTATGAATAGTAGTAGGGCCTTGAATGTGGAATCCGATCGAATGAATTAAACAGATTGAATTGAATTGAATTCAGGCTCTGCTCAGCTAACCTGCCGATGGCTCACAGAGTCTGTCCCCCACTTTCCTAGAGTTTGGAGTGCTCCTGGTCCCTCAGGGCATGGCCCCTACCCAAGAACGAACAGAAAATTGGCTCAGCTGGGGCAGACCTAAGCCACAGAGCCAGGAAGAAACCAGGAGTTGGACAGAACCATCCCCGGCCTCGGCAATACCCAGACCTGAGGGCAAGAGGAGTGACAGATAGAGGACCTGGATGGAAAAGATTTTGATGGTCAGGTCTGTGTATAATGTCAATCTCCTAAGTGGGCTGCAAGGTGTTTGACCTCACATGCACCATATCTCCCCCCATTCACTCACTCAGGAGCTGCTCTTGTAGGCGGGTAATCCATTATCCCTCCTCCCACCCCATCCCTTGGTTCTCCTCCTCCCCATTGGCATCAGGTTCCCATCAAGGACTCAGAACCAGTCAGAGCTGGGCGAGCAGGTGGCGGGCAGGGCCAAGAGAGCTAATTAATGTGAAATGCTTTGTAAGCATCAAGTGCTTCCCATCATTCCTCACAATGAGTGTTTGTCTTATCCCTGAGAAGTGTGTCCTAAGGGAAAGGGTGCTGATGTCTCCAGGCCAGAAGGTATAAGCCAGAGCCCTGTCCTGATTTCTACATTACATAACAGAGGGCAATTCTCTGTGACTCAGTTACCTTCCCTGTAAAAGAGAATGATAACCTTTTTTTTTTTGCCTGATTTGCATGTCCAACCCTAGTGAGGAAAGTTCCTCCAGGGTGACTGGAGGGTATTATGATTTTTTTTGTTTTTTGTTTTTTGAAGGGCCTGGAAAGATTTATTTGAACTGATGCTGAGTGAAACAAACAGAACCAGGAATACATTGTACACAATAGTAGTGAGAATGGGTGATAATCAATTATAAAAGACGTAGTTCTTCTCAGTTCCATGATCCAAGGCTATCCCAATAGACTTTGGACAGAAAATGCCATCTGCACCCAGAAAAAAGGACTATGGGCATTGAATGTAAATCAACACAAGGCATTATGATTGTAAGGGGCACCACGGTATGCTGGCTTTGGATCTGGGTCCATATCCTGGCTCTGTCAATGACTCCCCATGTGGCCTGGACAAGTCAACCTCAGGGCTGGACCGGATGATCTTGGATATCCCTCCAACTTCAGCTTGATGGCCCTACTCCCATTCCATCCCTCATGGACACCCTCATCCACTGAACTTCATACCCAGAATTTTGCCTGTCTTGAGATAATAGTAATATATGACATTTTTTTAATATGGTGAACCCAACAAATTGCTTTGAAACTTGTGGAGTAGATACAAAAATTATGCTTACTCTCATTTTGCAGATGAAGAAAGTAAGGCTCAAGAGATAAAAAGCGACTTGCTTAACTTATCAGAGCTTATTATGCTAATAAGATTGGAACTCTGGGTTCTTTGGGGCTCTAAGGCAAATGTTTCTCCATAAAACCCCATGTCTCTTGACAATCATCATCTCCTGAGAACTGCAAGAGTGGGGACTTAAGGCGAGAGAAGTAGTATCCACACTGCTGACACCGTGTTCTTCTGAAGTATTGATGAGAAAGATGGGGAAGACCTGGGGCAGGGCTCGTCTAGAAAAATGTGGTTATTGTCCTAAGTTATAATAAGGGAACTTCAGCATCCCAGAGGGAAAGGGATGCACCTAGGGCAGAGCTAGGTGAGAATCCCAAGTCTTATAACACCAAGTAGAGGCTGTTCTTCTGCAGAAGATTCAGATGCTTGTCATTTCTGGTATAGCAAGATTCTGAGAAAAGTCATTGTGGCTAGAAAAAGTTCCTCCCAGCCTGCCTGGGTGAATTTCTAGGAAGTATAATCCCCCCAAAAACTGTCTTTTCCTCCAATCCTGAGAATTATCAGAAGATATAGGAGAAGGTGAATCCCAGGTTTGTTATGGGCATGTTTTGTAGCTATTATAATAGTTTCCTAATGCCTTTACTTTAAAGTGTCTACTGGTTGATTGTTAAAATGAAACTCACTGGTAGGGGCTCATGAGTTACAGTTTTCTGATTGTGGATCTATAACTTGGAAGTGGCAGCTGATCTCTGGTAACCCATCCTCAGAATATGTTAGGGACGGCAAAAAGGGAGTGGTACAATTAGGACTTTAGAATATTAAGATCTAACCTTATAATATTAGGAGTGAGAAGAAGGGAAGATACATACAGATACATACATATATATATATACATATATATATATATATGTACATATATATATACATATATATAGTACCTAGTATATGCCAGACACTGAGTTAAGCACAGTTGACAAATCTCATGCTCTGAGAAGTAAATGCTATTATTATCCCCATTTTACCACTGAGGAAACTTACTTGAAGAAAGAGTGTGAAGCTAGATTAGACCTCAGGCTTTGACTCCTGCTTTCTGTCCACTGTTCCACCAGTTGCCTTACAACTTTAGAACTGCAGTCTCAGACTTCTAAGACATTAGGATCTTAGTAGAACAGCCATTTTCTAAGATTGTCGTGTTTTCCAAATTACCCAAAGGCTACAAGGCATCTTATATGTTTAATTGAATTTAAAGCTGGAAGGAATTTTCTGTAGAGCCCAAACCCCCCATATTATAGCAGAATAAACTGAGGTTCCAGGACCCAAATCCCCTACTTTGGCTGCTGGGCCATTTCTAAGATCTTCCCCATTGCTCAGGGCTTACATAATAGGCTGACCCGACCTTCTAAGTGGTTTTTAAATCAGAAGGGAGTTTTTTTTTTAATTTTATAAATTTTTTTGACAGTATAATGCATGAGTAATTTTTTTATAATATTATCCCTTGTATTCATTTTTCCAAATTATCCCCTCCCTCCCTCCACTCCCTCCCCCCATGACAGGTAATCCCATACATTTTACATGTGTTACAATATAACCTAGATACAATATATGTGTGTAAATACCATTTTCTTGTTGCACGTTAAGTATTAGATTCCGAAAGTATAAGTAACCTGGGTAGATAGACAGTAGTGCTAACAGTTTACATTCACTTCCCAGTGTTCAGAAGGGAGTTTTTTTTTTTTAAACAAATTTCCAATAGGAAGCATCCAAGGTGGGCTCATATCAAGGTCTCTCTTGTTCCCTCCCATCAGTCTCCAGCTTCTTGCCCTGTCTCCATCATCCACCATTTCCTACAACAGCAGAGAAAAGTACAGACCTGAGGTATTTGTGGGGCAGTTGAGAAGAGGGGATTTGTGCAGGAGTAGAAGGGATAATCTTTCCCCTACTCATCACCAAGTTTCAGAAGAAAGCAGCACAGAATAATAATCCTCTTTCCTTTCTTTCTTCCTCTTAGCCTGTTAAATTCTTACCCCTCCTTTACATGTCCAAGTCCAACGCCCCCTCCTCCAGGGAGCCTACCATGATTCTTCTTTGACAGTACAAGTTTTCTTTTCATACCTCACAGAACATTTTGTCTGGTACTACATGTCCAATGAAAATGGAAAGGAGTGGTATATAAGTATCACTTTACCATGATCCCACAGGCTCAGGGCACAGCATCACTAGAAAATAATTGACTTTTCCAGTGCTTAAGTGAAGGTATTAATTGGAGTTGAGCAAGGATTGCCGGGGGCAACAGATAAAGACAAAACACCAGGATGACAATTGCACAAAGTCTTGGCGGCCATGATAGCAAAGGAGCTACCCGTGAGAGACACCACAAAGAAAATAGGGCTCGAGAGGGGACACTGACTTCCCAGGAGCTGTCCACCTCAGCCCAGTGGCCAGCATTGGTAAGCACAAGTCCACGCGTGTTCCTATATATCGGTGAATCCATATTTGTGATGTCATGAATGTTAAAACTCCCTCCAAGGTACAGATAGCGACCCACCCTCTCATCAAGAACAGCTCTTGGCAATGTCCTCCATAAAGCCTTCACAGAAACGGGAGGAAGCTGGTCTGTCCTTGCTGGGGCCTTCCTCTGCGGGTCTTAAAATGTCAATGAAACACACATATATTGTTCATTGTTATCTCTTAATCTCCCTATAAGACTGGACCAACTTTTACAATTATATTCCTGGGATAAAACCTTTATGCAGCTGTCCCTTTCATAATTCATTACTGGTGACTAGTTGCAATCGACCACATGAGCTCTTTCCACTATGTCTTTCCACTGCCCCTTTGGGTGATGTGGAACTAGGTACTTTTGGAGACTGTGTATCACCTGTGTAGTAGAGGCAGCTAGATGGTTCGGTGGATAGAGAAGCCTGATAGCTGGAATCAGGAAGATCTGATTTCAAATCTGGCCCTAGACACTTATTGGCGGTATGACCCTGGGCAAGTCCCTTATTTAGACTCTTTCTGCCTCAGTTTCCTTATGAGAATAATAATAGCAATTATTTACATTATTGGGAAGATAAAAAAAATATTTCCTGAACAGAACCAGGCAATCACCATACACAGCAACAACAGCACTGTGTGATGATCAATCCTGATGGACGTGGCTCTCTTCAACAATGAGATGATTCAAACCAGGGCCAACTGTTCAGTGATGAAGAGAGCCATCTACACTCACAGAGAGGACTGTGGGAACTGAATGTATTTCACAACACAGCATTCTCACTCTTCTGTTGTTTTTTATTTTTTCTTGGTCTGATTTTTCTTGTGCAGCAAGATAGCTGCATAACTATGTATGCATACATTGGATTTAACATATATTGTAACATATTTAACATGTATTGGACTACCTGCCAGCTAGGAGAGGGGGTAAGGGGAAGGAGGGAAAAATTTGGAACACAAGGTTTTGCAAGGGTCAAAGTTGAAAAATTACCTACGTATATGTTTTGTAAATAAAAAGCTTTAATAAAAAATTTTAATTACATGTACATGTACATGCAAAGTTCTTTGCAAACCTCAATAAAATATATAAACACTTCTTATTGTTGCTATTGTTCCATGCTTTGTGGTTATATGCCAACGCTAGAGGAGGATGATATTATTGTTTAAATAAGATCTGTTTCAGGGAAAAGCTGGGTGGGGGAGGGTCATTAAAAGTACTGCATGATTTCTCAAATATAAACCATTCCCTTCTTTCTCCCGATCAACATTGAGTTCTCTATGGTTTCTATAATGCACAATACGTGTTCTAATCAACTTTCTCTACAGGTTGTCCATAGGACAGCTCGGTCTGGCCAACAAGTATTCTTCTACCACTTGTGTTGGAGAAGGGGAGTACAGGGAAAATAGGCCAGCCAAAATCTTCTGAGTGATGGTGGATCTCATTTTGCAGCCTTTGAAATGTTCTGCAGTATAATAAAATCAGTACAATGACATTTACTAACGGGAGCATCTGAAGGACCTTACCATTCACCCCTTCCATTTGAACTCTATATTCAATGAATTGCCTTTTTCTAGGAGTAATAACTTCCTTGATATTTTCCCAAGCATTGATATCTCTCAAGCTTTGAGGGTAGTCAAACTGTGCATACCCTTTGATCCAGTAATACCAGTACCAGGTCTGTATCCCAGAGAGATTAAAAAGGGTGGGGAGAGGACCTTTTGTAGGAAAATATTTATAGCGACTCTCTTTTGGTGGCAAAGAATTGGAAATTGAGGGATGCCCGTCCACTGGGGAATAACTGAACAAGTTGTGGTATATGAGCATAATGGAATTCTATTATGCTATAGGAAATGTGAGTAAAATGATTTCAGAAAAATCTGGAAAGATTTACATGAGCCGTCGCTGAGTGGAGTGAGTAGAAACAGAAAAATATTGTACGATAATCATCCACAGATGACTTAGTAATACAATGGTCCAAGATAATTCCAAAAGGCCTATAATGAAAAATGCTATCCAAAAACAGAGGAAGAACTGATGAAGTCTGAATGTAGACTGAAAGCTTATTTTTGTTTTGTGGTGTTTTTTCATGGGCTTTTTTAGTCTCTTTCTTCTTTCACAACATGGCTAATATAGAAACGTTTTATATGATTGCATATAGTTGACCTGCCTATGTCAAATTGCTTGTCTTAGGAAATTTGGAACTCATTTTTTAAAAATTAATATTAAAAATTGTTTTTCTGCCTGATTGGGAAAATGAAATCCTATTTAAAAAAAAAAACTATTGAGCAGATAGTTTCTTTCTTTCCTTTTTGTCTATTTGTTGTTTTTCCTCCTAGTTTTCCCCTTAAATGTCCTGGGAATGAGCTGGTTCAGTTGAGTTTCTGCCCCCTTGCCCTTTCTTTTCATTACTTCTTACTGTTATGAGATGATCCTGCTAATTCACTCAATTAGTTAGCAAACATTTGTTAGGTCCCTATATGTGCCAGGTACTCTGCTAAGTGCTGAGGATCCAAAGAAAGGCAAAAGACAACCCTTACTCTTAAGAAGGGCAGCTTGGAGTCACAGTGGATAAGGCTTTGGGACTAGAATCAGGAAGACCTGAGTTGAAATCTAGTCTCAGACACCTGAATGACCTTGGGCAAGTCACTTCATCCTTTCTTAGTTTCCTCATCTGTGAAATGAGCTAGAGAAGAAAATGGCTAATCACTCCAATATCTTTGCCAAGAAAATTCCAAATGGTGGTCAGAAGAATCAGACATGACTGAAAAATGGCAACATTAATTGTTAAGGAGTTCACAATCTAATAACAACATGCAAATCAACTATGTGTGTATACACGCCAATATTTTACACACATACACATACCTGTAAATACATAAACTTGCTTGTTTACATGTCATATATAGGTATATAAATATGTATATATACACACATATACATATAAGTCTATGTAGAATAAAGCTTTGGCCATCATATCCACTGACCAAGCAAGGCACTCCAGCGTTTGCTGGCCAAGGCGGTTTCTAGGCTCCTTTGACCTCCCCATTGTGACAAATCATTCACGTCGGTGAAGCTTTCTTCGGACCCAGCAAGAGGCTGCAACAATGTCTTTTTGCTTAACTATTTACAGCTTTTCTGCATGAGACGCCTGTTTGAATGTCAGGTTGTAGCTTAATGATGCACCCTGAATTCTGGCTCCATAATTGCTAGTAGGATATTAGTGTATGTGTCAGATTGGGTAGCAAGCCTGTAGTTCTGATTTTTATTTTGCCTTCTAATTGAGTATTGATTTTGATCGTTATTCTTATAAGTCAGTGGTCAGACTAGACTCGAGTCATTTCTGCAAGGCAGGGATGACTCCAGTTTTGGAATCCAGTTGTTTCCCGTCTGCCAAGATAATATCAATTTCATTTTTGCATGATGTCATTCAGTGCTTCTCATGGCAACTACCTCCCGACTCTCTTTTCCAAGCCAGTACTCATCAGGCACAGGCACAAAGCATCTGTGTGAATGCTAAGTCTCTGGCCTCTTTTCTTTCTTACTTCTGAACCATATTTTCCAACACATTCTTCTCCACCCGCCCCAGTGCCTACCTTTGTACTTAAATTGCCAAGTCTTAAAGGTTATAATGATTTAATTGGTAGCATCTTACTGAATTGCTCATAGAATTTCTTTACCCCCTCATTCATTTTTCTGCAGTGGATATTGGTGCCTAAGCTACAATTATTTTCCTGATGGTCTTTTTACAAATATTCACCATGAGAACTGCAAGATGAGATGACTAATTATTCCATGAAAAGATGTCTCTTGTTGCCCTTGGTTCAACAGAACAACTGGAAATTATTAATTGCGTGCCGAGAGCCAGATGCTATTCTAGGCACTGAGGATGCTGAGACCAAAATAAAGCAGTCCTTGCCTTCGGGGAGCTTCCATTCAAATGGGGGGGGGGAAACACAGGTAAATAATTAGGCACATATAAGATTTATGCCAAACAAACAAGAGGTAACTTTAGAGAAAAAGGCTCTAGCAGCTTAGAAGAACAGGGGGAAAAACCTCTGAGTTATGAGCCATAATTCTCTTCTATCTTTTTTATTTCACTAGTAGAGAGAATGAAAAGATGGACCCAATTCACTTCCTCCAGGGGTATGTCAGTCCATTTATTGATCCCTACACAAATAGCTCACATTAGACTACTAACAGCGAAGTTACTTTATAGAGAGTCTAAAAATGGGGATTTTTAGAATCTTCTTTCCCTTGTTCTGTTACTCTGCTGCTGTCACTGGGGGAGGAAAGAAGGCTACACAGGAAGACATTATTTTATATTTTCCTTCATGAATCACTGGTAACAAGCTTCCCTCTATTTAGCTAGGGGCATTCCTAAGGTCAATGAGACCATACTCAAAGATTTCTCAAGAAATAGAACCTTGCCAGAATGTATATACTACCGGCAGAACCTTTGAGAACCCAAAATCTCCTTCACATCCTGATGAGACATCAGAGCAGAAGTCGGTGTCCATTTATGTTATGTAATAACCACTTTCTACTTTCAAAATTCTTATTGTTCACCTTGGTTGGGAGCAGGTGTGACTATACCTTGGAGAGAACCCAAAATGGGCTAAATGCAGAGCTTGCCACAGAGACTTTCTGGATAGAGACAAAAGTCAGAGAGATTAGTTATGACCAAGAATTAAATCCTGTTTAACTTTCAAGAGGAAAGGGGATCAAAAAGGCTTTTGTGATACATTTATCACACATAATTCAAGTCAAAACAGGCACTGTGCTAAGGGCTAAGGATACAAGGAAAGGCAAAAAATGGATCTCTCAATGTATTGACTGTTTGCAAACAAGGGAAAAGTAGAGATGATATCAGAGAGAAGGCACTAGGATTAAAGAAAACTGAGAAAGGCTTGAGATGCTGAGGGTCTGCCCTGGGGAGCAGCTGTGTCCGGAGAGAGAAGAGAAAAGATAGACAAGAGATTGTTGTGAAGGAAGACTCCAATAGAACTTGGCAACTGGTTGAATATTGGGCATGAGAGATCACAAGGAGTCAAGGGGACGCCCAGGTTGTGAGCCCGGAGCAACGCTGGTACCTCCAGAATAAAATGAAAGTTGAGAATAGGGGGCAGCTAGGTGGCAGCTAGGTGGCTCAGTGGATAGAGCACCAGCCTTGAATTCAGGAGGACCTGAGTTCAAATCTGGTCTCAGACACTTAACACTTCCTAGCTGTGTGACCCTGGGCGAGTCACTTAACCCCAGCCTCAGGAAAAAAAAAAAAAAAAAAAAAAAAGAGAAAGAAAGAAAGAAAGTTGAGAAGAGGACAAGCTCATGTTATCTTCCTTCCAGCCTGGGAGATCCAAGAAGTTGAGGATGTTTCATGTCTCCTAGCACCCCATCCTCAAAAGATTCTTAATTCATGTGTATCAAATGAATGAATGAATCATAGCCAATACGGATAAAGTACTTATCATTAATTACTTCCAAGCATTTAATAGGGGTTCTCAGCCTGGGGGCCATAAACTTGATTTTTAGAAAAATATTTTGATAGTATAATTTCAGTATAATTGATTTCCTTGGTAAGCCGAGAGATCTTATTTTCTGTGTTTAAAAATATGATTCTGAGAAAAGGGCTGAAACCGGATTGCCAAAGGGCCCAAAGCCCCTGGAAAGTTAAGAACCGCTGCAGAGTGTTGGCTAAGAGTTGCTTGTTTATATATCCTATACAGATATGGAAATATGTGTGTATGTAAATATATATAAGTATATATCTATACACACACTACATATATGTATACATAAAAGTAGGAGCAGTTGATGAGCTTAGTCTTTCTCTATGATTTTGGGGTAGTGGGAAAAAGGCTTCCTAGCATTTCAAAGGACCCAGGTTCAAATCCCAGGGCCGCCTCTTTCGATTTGTGTGACCTCGAATTAACGTGGCTGTGCCTCAGCTTCCTTACACATAAAATGAAGGTGTTGGTGAGATGATGTCCAGGGTCCCTTTGGCTTCTAAATCTCATGGTGCTACGTTCCTATGGTTACATCTTTCTATGGAGAGATTTCCTGCTAACACTTGCTTGAGAGGATTAAAGGCATCTCTTGGGCACGAGGACTTGACACTTTATTCATGCTTCAGTGAGCTCTAATCCATGTGTCAACAACCCAAGCTTGGGGCTTACACGGACCAGGTTCCACCTGGGATGAGACTAGCCTTCCAATGACTCTATCGCTTTTTGTCCAAACCCAGAGTTTCCAGACTCAAGGATGGGTCTTGAAAGGGTGGGGGAGGAGCCCCCGCTGCCTTGCAAACACTCAAGTTAACGAATCCCCGGAGGACATAGGACACTCTTTTACCCCATATCCAGTCCATGTTTTCTCTTGCCTTTCTAGGGAGTCTCAGCTTCTCCTTCTCTTTATCCCCCTCTGTAAGGACATGGGAGTTCTAA
Organism: Sminthopsis crassicaudata; assembly: GCF_048593235.1. Taxonomy (NCBI): domain Eukaryota; kingdom Metazoa; phylum Chordata; class Mammalia; order Dasyuromorphia; family Dasyuridae; genus Sminthopsis; species Sminthopsis crassicaudata. Next base: position 9,687,452 of record NC_133617.1, on the reverse strand, counting down.
ATGGGCCCCCCCTTTTTTTCTGATCAGTCCCACCTTCATCTCAGGACACAGAAAGCTTTCCCACTGTATAGAGAGCCCATTAAGAACCTGGAGATCCCTGCAGCCCAGCAGTAAAACTAGCGAGGGAGGGCACAAATAATATCTTCTAGACCAGACCCAGTCAGCCACTATTTGTAAAATGAGGCTTGGGCCTCGGAGGGCCTGTCAGCTCTAGGACCAAGTCCCACGTGGAGCGTCACGTCAGTGGGTCCTTCTCGTCCTTTCTGAGGGAATCGCTGCTCCTCCCCAGCCTTACACCACACGGGTCACCCCCCCCCCCATGACTCTTGGTAAGAGGAAAGGGCAAAGTTTAGATCTTTGTTCCCCAGCAGCCCATAAAGGCTCAGTTCTCCCCTGTTCCCCAGCAGCCCAGAGCGGCTCAGGCCTTGGCTGTTCCTCCAACCGGGAGTCCAAGCGCCCATTCTCTTCCTCCGGAGACCCTCTCTGTCTCTCTAGCAGCCGGGGATTCCCCCAGGGCACAGGGCTGCCGGGCACTCCCCCATCCTCCCTCGGGGCTGGGGGGGGGAGTCCCCACTGCTTCTGGCCGTTAGATAATGGCTCTGAATAAGCACTGGGAGGTCAGGACATGCTCAGCCCCCTCCCCGCAATCCAATCCCCCCTAGTCGAGTCCCACGGTTTTGTTTGTTTCTAAGCCCCCCTCTTTGCTGCCTGGGGCCTCTGGGAGACCTGGGGCAGCCACAGCCACTTGCCCTTCCCTGCTCCACCATCAGGCCCAAGGCAGCAGGGGAGGAGGAGGGGCTCCCGCGCCCCCTCCCCCACCCCCAGGTTGGCGTTAGCTGGGCTGCGGCTCTCCAGGCTACAGCAGCTCTCTTCCCGACTATCCTCCAGACTCCTTTTATGTGCTCACTGCAATCCATAACCGCCCGAGGCAATCAAGTCTTCCCGGAGACTTAATGAGCTCGAATGGGGCAGAATTACTCAGGCCCGCACCCTCCATCAGGCACCGTCTCCTCGGTGAGAAATCAGCCGAGGCCCAGGCTCCCCCCCCAGTCCCCTCCCCGGCCCCCATCCACGCTTCTGAGATCATGAAGGGGGGGCATTACTGTTCCCATTTTACAGATGAGGAAACTGAGGCAGGCTCCCCAACTCCCAAACCAAGACTACTTGCTAAATCACAGTTCTCATCATCAGAAAAATCATTGAAATTAGAGGCAAAAGACGGACGTTCAGTGCTGAAGGCTGACAACAGAGGGGCGCTTCACCTGCCTCTGAGAGTGGGAGGACATTCACAGACTTGGCTCTGCTGGTACTGAGCTTGGTGACCCCGGGCAAGACGCTGGTCCCCTCTCAGGACGGTCACCCGCCTTTAAAATGAGGGGGATGGACTGGCCTTGGGGGATGGGAAGAGATCCAGGTTTGGATCCTGGCTCTGCCACTAACTCTTCGTGTGGCCCCAGGCTTCATCTTTCTTAGAGGTGACCTCTAAGGCTCCTTCCAGCCATGAATTCCCCCATGACTTTTTTTTTCCTGAGGTAATTGGGGTTAAGTGACTTGCCCAGGGTCACACAGCCAGGAAGTGTTAAGAGTCTGAGACCAAATTTGAACTTGGGTCCTGCTGACTTCAGGACTGGTGCTCTGTCCACTGCGCCACCCAGCCCCTATGACTTCTGAAGCTGCTTTCTAATATAAAGTCAAAATATAAAATATAAAATAATAATATATAAAATATATATTATTTTTATTTATATTATAAAAAAATATAAAAATATATATAAAAATATAAAATCAATGCTTCTAGATTCCCCTCCCCAAGATTACTTCAAATTTACTCTCCAAATTCTCCACTCCCCTTTCTCGGGACCCACGTTTTTCCTTTGATAGAATGCAGGGTCCTAGAGGGTAGTGGCTGCTCCATTCCCATTTTGTATCCCAAGAGTTAGCACCATGTCTGCCCCCAGGGCGGTGCTTCATGATTTTCCACAGAGAGAACAAAGACCCCTGTCCCAGAGGACACTTGGCACTGGCTAATTCCCAACTCGGGCTCCTCTGGAGAGAGGACATGCTGAGCAAAGAGATCAGTCTTTACTCATTGACCCTCAGTGGCTGTGCCCTTACCCAGGGTGCGAGCTCAGAGATGATCTCTTAGAGCCTTCAATTTGACATATCTAGGATCTCCCCAAAAAGTAGTCTAACAGGGGAGCAGCGGATAAAGCACCAGCCCTGAAGTCAGGAGGACCCGAGTCAAATCTAGACTCAGACAACACTTCCTGGCTGTGTGACCCTGGACAAGTCACTTAACCCCGATTGCCTCCGCAAAAGCAAAAATATAAAAATAAAAGTATTCTAATGCTTGGCTCAAAGAGTCATTTATAAGACTTATCAACAGTAGAGATTGATCAGATCTCCAGGCTCCCCGCCCACAGGTCTGAGGGGATACAGTTGATAAGAGTGATTTAACATGTTTATCAGTTTCTTTCTTAAGTCTCTTTCCTTTAGGGGAAGAGAAGTCTCCTCAAAATCAGATCCCAGAAGAGTTCTTACCAAATCCATCCCTCATTCAGCTAGGATTGGAGAAGTAAGCCATCGATCTCCACCAATCAGGAGAACTTTAGACAAATGGGCCTTTGAACCAAGGCTTGCAGGATCCACGGGTTTCCCTCTAGAAAAGCTTTCAACACCCAGATAATAAAACAGCTATTTTCCCCTTTACCCCGCCCCCCATAAAGTCTTAAAACCCAGAAGACACATGCACACGTTCTTAGAACAATAAAGTAAGCCATCGCCCATTATACACATACAGAAGATTCCAGAGCTTAAATATTTAAAAATGCAATGCTTTGTGGGACTGCTCATTTCACCTTGGCATGGCACTGAACAACTCAAGTCCATATCGTTTAGTGGGCCAGAAACCCAGCTGTATCCCCACATCCCTCTTTGGCGGCCAGTTTCTCCTCTAGAGTGTATTACAGTGGCTGCAGAAAGCACCTCCCCCGGGAAACCAGCTCTCCAAACCTTAACCTTGACCTTAAACTCCTGTGGCTGCCACTAAGATTAGAAGCGCCCATTCAGATGGCTTTTTTTCAGGGAAAAAAGCTGAAGACAGAAGCAGCAGGGAGGGCCTTGAGGTCAGTCTCAATGAGCGCACTCTCTCACTGTCCATCGGAAGGAGCCAGGGGGAATGCTCCAGCCGGTACATGAGGCTGGGGGGTAGTCTCCTGACTTTCTCGATATCAACTAATTGGCCGATCTTTTGGCTTCCCCATGACCTCTAAAGTGCCTCCTGCTCTGACCATGGGCCTCTCTCTGGGCCTTTGCTTCCTTCTCTATAAAATGTAGGAAACCGGTCCACTCTCTCCCAGAGCCGCTGTAAGTCCCGGTGCACTGATGCCTTGGGGAGACTGGATGAGCCTCCCCCCCCCCCCCCAACACAAAAGTCGACACTTTTCTCGCCGTTGCCTCTGGTGTTGATAGCCCAGCATCCTCGAAGGCCGTCGGTCTGCGCTTCCTCCACATACAGGCAGGCGTCCCAATCCCATCCTCAGTCGTGCTCCTCCCAGACTTCCTGGGAGGCTCATCCCTCCCTGAGGAACCGTAAGGAAGACCGTCAACAGGCTCCCCATTTGATTTATGAATCCGGTCATTTAACGGAGAAACGTTCAGTCTCACTGGACAGTTATCTGGCCGTTAATGGAGGGAAATGCGCCATCTCATCATACAACTGAGACAGTTGAGGGGCCAAAGACCTGTCAGCCTGTCGGCTCTCATGACAGCAGGGAGCAACAGTGAGATCCCAAGAGATCGGGGTGCTCTCTGGGCCTGGAGCTGTCGGGCCAAAGCCCGACCCCGGAGACAAGCCAGGACAGCAGAGCAGGGAGGCGGACGACTAGCCGGCCTTGTCATTCTCATTTCCACTTTGGAAGCTGGAGTAGAAGAGAGCTGGGTGTTCAATTCAAACATTCATTAAGCATCGACTGTATGTCAGGCACTGTGCTAATCTCTGCTGGTACAAAAATAGGCAAAAGACAGTTCCTTGGTTGGTTTTGTGTGTGTGTGGTGTGTGTGTGTGTGTGTGTTTGTGGTTTTTTTTGTTTTGTTTTTTTGGTATGGGGGGGATTGGGTAAACAATCCCATATATCATATATTATATATCATACATATATATATATGTCACATAACAATCCCATATATTTGAATAAAAATATACAAAAGAAGCTATATATAAGATAAATGGAAATAACAAAGGGAAGACAATCAATCAACCAAGAAGCACTGATGCACTAATTAAGCACTTCTGTATCAATAAACCAACAAGCATTTATTAAGCAACCACTGTATACCAAACCCTGTGCTCAGTGCCAGGGATATGGAGACAAAAGAAAAACATTCCCTGCCCTCAGAGAGATTGCATTCTAACCAGGAGAGTGCAAAGATAAGTCATGTACAAATCTAAGGGAACCTTAGGGGGTTCAAAAAGGGATCCGCACCTGCTTTCAAGGAGCTCCCAGCTACTGCCCAGCCTCTGCCAGGATGGCATGATGATGACAGTGGGGAGGGGGGAAGGGGGAATCTCGTGCTCAAAGGAAGGAGGCAAAGCTTGAGGAGGAGGATGGGGGACAGGCCAAAGCCAGGTCAGGCTGTCCCCTAGGGCCTGAGAGGAGAAGGGCTCAGTTAGCCCAGAGCTGGGAGACTACCCATAACCAAAATGCAAGGAATGGGCACAGGGTGGGCAAACTCAAGCTGCTTCCTTGTGTTCTAGAGGCCCCCGGGCCCCTCCGTGGCTGACCCCCGGATTGATCCTGGACAGATCTGAGTCTTCTGCCTACCCAGTCACCCCCCGGATCCTCAGCCCCCAAGTCCAAACCCCCACCGCCGCCTCCCCACTGGCAGAGAAACCCTGGCTCCCGGTGCTGCAGCCCAGGAGGTTTACAGAGCACTTTTTCCACACCCCCTTGGGATGGCTATTGTTATCCCCAATTTATCAGGGCAGCTGGGGGCCCAGTGGGTGGGCTACCAGGATTCAGAAAGGCCTGAATTCCAATGCAGCCTCAGACACTTATTAATTGTGTGATCCTGGGCAGGTCCTTAGCCCTGTTTGCCTCAGTTCCTTCTTCTGTAAAATGAACTGGAGAAGGAAATGGCAAAGTAGTTTGGTATCTTTGTCAAGAAAACCCTAAATGGAGGGGCAGCGAGGTGGCGCAGTGGATAGAGCACCAGCCCTGGAGTCAGGAGGACCCGAGTTCGAATCTGGTCTCAGACACTTAACACTTCCTGGCTGTGTGACCCTGGACAAGTCACTTAACCCCAGCCTCAGAGAAAAAAAGAAAAGAAAACCCTAAATGGGGTCAGAGTTGGACATGACTGAAAGGACTGAATTTTTTTAAAAAGTGCCTGACATGGAGACAAAGATCACATAAGCTTGTGCCCTCTCGGTGTCCACAACAGGCCAGCAGGGTCCTACCACAGCTCTGGAGACAGCCCCGGGGGCCCTCGCTGACGACCACCATCATTTCCACTGGGACAGAGGCTGTTCTTCAGTCCTGCCCCTCCCAGCCTCCCCACCCCCCTCACAACCCTCCCCTGAGAGAACATCCAATCCTCCCCCCATTTTACAGATGAAGAAACTGAGATTTGGAGAAGCCAGGTTGTACCTGTGGACGCCTCCTTGCTGAGGAGCAGGTAGGTCAAACGACCAGGTGAAGACCTCAGTCTTCCCAAGAGCAGCACACTGTCCTTCTAGAGAGGGCCGCAAGCCAGAGCTGAGAAGAACGGCTTCTGGACGACCTCCTCGTCTGACAGAGGATTATCAGATCGCTGGATCAAGGATGTAGGGCCGTGGAGGCAGGGCCAAGCCAAACAACACCCTCATTTTACAGAAGGGAACATTGAGGCTCAGAGAGCTTAAGCAGTTGCCCTGTATCTCTCCCCCTCCCACACTTTATGAGGGCCTCTGCCCCACCACGAGCTCGTTTATTTTGTAAGTGACCCTGAATGCACTTACTGAAAACAGATCGAATCTCCCCTTTAGATCGGAAGCTCTCCGGAGGCAGGGACCCGACGGTTCGAGTCTGCAGGTCCAGATCCCGGCACGGTGCCGGGCACCCAGGAGGAGCTCCAAAATGCTGGCTGACGTCACCCAGCTCCACCCCAGCTCTGCCCCCTTCTCTCCTGGGCACTCCCTGCCTGCCCGGAAATCCCTGGACCTGGAAAGGCAGAGAGAGGGGGCAGCTATGGAGCCCTTCTTTGGACCCTAGCCATTGTGCGAGCTTGGAGAAGTCCCTTCTAAGCGGATCCTTAGTTATGGAGTGACAGCCCTGGACTAGGAGATCCTTAAGGTTCCTCTCAGTTCTAATGTTCCCCGTTCTAGGTCCCGGAAGGAATCTAGGAGCTGAAAGGAATCGAGGCCTTCATCTGGCCCACTATTCTCCTTTTTCAGAGGAGTAAACTGAGGCTTCTCCCTACACTCAGCCAGTGGCAGAGGGGAACCAAGCCAGGGCTTTGCATTCACAGACCCCCTCCCCACTGGCAAAGACCCTCTCCCCAGCACCCCTTCTCCCAGCCCCTTTCTTCCAGGCCCACCGTGCCCCCACTAGGATCCCAGGGGAAGGAAGGGGGATCGTGGCAGAGCTGGCTGGGATTAATCCTGAGTGTGCCGGCTGGCGAGGGCCTTGTCCGGGGTGTAGCCTGGACCCCGGCCAGGAGGAGGCTGCTACACAGAAAAGGAGAGACCGGTCCGCGGAGGGTTTTACATGATCAAACACGGCTTCAAACAAAGCTTTTAATTAGCATCTCTGTATAACTTCTCTGGAAGCAGCAGCTGTGGCTTCCAGAAGGCCAGGATCGGGTGGGGAGCTCAGGATAGCAGGGGTACTGATCTGGGACCTCGGAGGCCCTCTCTGTCCAGCCCCTCAGATTACACCGGGGGAAACTGAGGAATGGAGAGAGCGGGTCCCTGGGCCCAGCTCAGGCTGGTCAGAAACCAGCATCAAACAGAGGATGGAGGAGGCCGGAGATGAGTGGCGGCCGTGACCGCCCATGACTCCAGAAAACGGATGCTGAGATGGAGGGGTGAAGGAGGGGAGAGGCGGGCGGGTGGGGGGTCACACTTCCGACTCCGCCAACTACGTGTGAATTTGTTTTTCTTGACTGTGCTTGTTACAAAGGAGGCTCCGAGGGGGAAGGAGGGAAGCTGCAGAAAAAAGGAGGGAGAGCTCCTGGGGAGAGAGAGCAGCGCCAGAGAAAGAGGGAAATACTTAGAGCTGCTAAGACAGCCAGCAAAAAGAGGGCCGTGCTTTGGGCCTTGTCTCTGTGAGGCTGTGGGTAAACAGAGACTTTCCGGGCCTCAGTTTCCTCATCTGTAAATAAGGACCAGGTAGCCACTGACTCTCCCTCTGGGATCTGGCCCAGGCCTCCTGCAGAGTACAGAGAGAGCCCGGGTGGGGCTAGGAGAGATTCAGGCCGGGAGCTTCACGTCGGAGCCCTTATTTATTCTCTGTTGTGACCTTGCAGTCACCGGCCATCTCTGGGTCCGTTCGAGGCTGCTCCACAATGAGGTGACTGGCTGCAGCGGCTCCTAGGCCCCTCCTGGGACACCGTGAGGAGGCTGGTGGAGGTTTGGCTTTGGCCCTTGGGAACGAAACTCCCCCTGCTCCATTTCCCAGACTCACAGCCCCTGGAGCTGGAGAAGACCCTGGAGGACCTTCCACGGCACCCTCAGTAAGTGGAGATTTCTCAAAAAGCCCTCGAGGCAGAGGAGTTTGCCCCCCGTGGCTGAAGCGTCCTTGAGCCCAGCTCAGGAAGCCCAGAAGTTTTCCAGGGAGAGATCTGGGCCCCCATGATGGGCCCAGGCGGACGGATTCTTTCCTAAGCCGCACATGATCTTTGGGGTCAATACGTCTGGACTCCGGCCTTCTCAAGGGCCCGGGACCCTCTGGATGGGCCGTGTAGTCTCAGCCTCCGGGCTTGGAATGGCCTCTTTGGCTCTCTCTGGTGTCCCCCCCCCCCGGTGTCTAATTAGCCCCCAAGTTTGCCGTCTATTTCTCTGCATTTCAGCCCCATCCCAAGCCAAGACCGTTACCTCTTCCCTGGGCTGTGCAATATCCTCTGATGTTCCAGCCTCAGGCCTTTTTCCACTCCCTTCCCTGTCAAAAGGAGTTTTCTACAGCCTGATCAGGTCACATTCCTGCTCAATAAACCTCCCTGGCTCCCTATTACCTCCAGCATCCAACAGCCCTGTTTGCTCTTCCCCTGGAAATGCCAGGGGCGTCTGCTCCAGGATAATCTCCCTGCACTCACTCCTCCACCTCAGCCCCCCAGTAGAGCAGGGATGGTGTTTTGCTTCTCTTTGCATCTTTGGCACACAGTAGGTGCTTAATAAATGCTTATCAAACAGTTGGTTGATCCTCCAAAGAAGGGCCTTTATGCTACATAAAAAGATTGGAAAGGACCTTAGGGATCATTTTAAAGATGGGGAAACTGAGGCCCAGGTCACTTTAGAAGGGAAAACTGGAAGTAAGTTTCCTAGAAGGGGAGATAGGGAGAAAAATGGCTCAGGACAGCTGACTTTGAGTTCTGGATCTGATACTCACTGCCCACTTGACCTACATCCATGCGCCTCAGTGGTCCTGTCTGTACAATGGAAATAATAATTCTCACACTGTTTTCCCTCCAGGCTGTGATGGAGAAAGTATTTGCAATCCTTCAAGTGCTGAGAGACGGCACCTTTTTCTCTGTTATTCTATAAACGCCAGCTCCCCTAGAACCAGAACCAGATAAGGAGGAGTCCAGGAAAGGGGCCAGCCATGGGCCAGACACCCCCTCATTGTCATGCACCAAGGGACGCCTTCCTCTAGAGTCCAGCCCCACCCCCATCCCCGGGCTGAGGAGACTGCTAATGAACTAGTAAAAATGATGAATTCCCGTCTGGGTGTCAGGAGGCAGCCGGCTGTTTGCCAGGCTCGCCAAGGCCCAGCGGGACGGGAACAGTGGGACAGAAGGACCGGGGCTGCCCCCAATGGCCTTTGGGTGACTTGGGGGAGGGACATGAGTAGAGACACAAAAGTAAGGAAAGAGGTCCCGGAGACCCTTTTTGATCCTGGGTCAAAGCTCTAGAGCTGGAAGTCATCTTATTCCCCTCCATTTTACAGGTGGGGAAACTGAGCCCTGGAATGGTGTTCAAGGTCATACAGATGGTAAGGGAAAGTACTTAGTATTTGAACCCGGAACCCTGATTCCAAATCCACGGCTTTCAGGGGAAGGGATGTATGACCATGGGATGGACACAATAAAAGATGAAGTGATGACTCCATTCAACCGGTAACTGTCTTGTGCTGGGCTTTAGAGGGTCTTCCCAGCCAGCTGTGGCCCCTTCCTAGAGCCAAGAGAAATTTAGTGATTGTTTACAACCGGTCATGCTTCTCTTTCTCAAGAGTCTTCCATGGCTCCCCATTGCCCTGGGCAATCTGACAACATGACTTTCCAGCCTCTATCCACTCTACACTCTGGCCAAACTGGATTGGCATCCAGGTTTTCCCACCTCTGTGCCCCTGTTTACATTGTTGCTCTGTCTGGAACATTTTCCCTCAGTCTCCAGTGCTTTAAAACCTGAAGCAAATGCCTCCTCCTCCATGAAGCCTTCCCTGATCACCTTCAGCAATAACCTTGCCCTCCAGCCTCATGCAACACTGGCCCTCCCGAATGGACTTGGAATCACAGCACTGTAGCCTCTGGGTGATGGGTAGGATGTAAGAGGTGCCGGCCCTGGAGTGTGAATCCTGCCACCATTTCTGACCTGGTGCCATTTTGCAGCCTTCCCTCTCTCCTCTCTAAGTTTTCAGGACGTCATCGTTCCTGCTTCTCCTTTCCCCTCTCCGGCCACTCCTCGGCTTCCCTCGTTGAGTCCTCCAGATCAAGCCCTCGAACCATGACCATCCACAGGGGCCATGCCCTTTTCTCCCTCTATTCTCTCATCATCGCCAGCTACGGATTGAACATCTCAAACCGGATGTCCAGGAAGCATGTCAAGCTCACCACATAAAGCTGGGCAGATTTCCTTTCAAACCTGACCCTTTTCCGAACTTCCCTGTTCAAGGCTATCACCTTGAGCCCACATGGCCGGTATCGCCCTTGACGTCTCACCCACGCTCGCCTCTCCCACATCTTACCTGTTGCCAAGTCCTGTGGTTTCCAGCTTCAGCATCTCTCTAACTCGCCCTCATCTCCCCTCCCTGGACCATTGCAGTAGCCTGCTGGGGGATCTCCTTGCCTCGAGTCTCTCCCCCTACCCGGGTCATTTTCCACTCATCTGTCAAACTGATTTCCTTAAAGGGCAGGTCTAAACGTGTCATCTCTACTCAGGAAATCCTGGTGGCTCCCCACTACCCCCAGGATCCAAGACACCCTCCTCTCTTTCACATAGAAAACCCCTCCCACTCTGTTCCAACTTACCTTTCCAGTCTTATTCCTTACGTCCACCATCAAGGACTGTAACTGAACCAACCGTGAATAGAGAGCGCATCTGGAGTCAAGAAAACTTGAGTTCAAATCTTCCCAGATATTTCTTAGCTGTGTGATCCTAGGTAAGTCATTTTATCTTAACTTCTACAACTTCAAAATGGGAATAATAATAGCTCTCACCTCTCAGGGCTGTTGTGACAGATGCTCAGGGCAGAGACCTTTCTGTTTTTATATCTCCAGCATCCAAGCATACGGCAGATTCCTAATCAAAGTTTGTTCAGTGATGGCTTGATTTGAAGGAATCACATTTTTTTTGCCTGGGCCATTGTATACTAATCACCCAGTTTTGATGGAGACAGATCTCTGGTCTCAGGGTCAGTGAGCCCTGAGTTTGAATCCCTCCCTCTCACTTACAGCTGTGTGGTCTTGGACAAGTCCCATCTGTCACTGCCAGGAGCCTCACTGCCTTCATCTGTCAAATGGGGATAATAATATCTCTTACTTCACATGGCTGCTGCTGAGTTAACATCTGTAAAGTTCTTTGCCAACTTTCTAGTCTGACATAAATGTCAGCTCTTACTAACCATAATTAATCTCTGAACCATGCCAAAAGATGGCTGCTGGAAAGTGATCAATCACATCAGCCTTCTCCCAAGGTGGGCTTCTGGGGTCTGCAAGGGGAATAGGTCTTCGCTGTTCCCTGCAGCATCCCCACATCCCCAGGGCGTGCCCTTCGCCCGGCTCCCCCAGCACCACCAGCGGGGGGCCCTTCCTGAAACAAGGCAGGATAAGATTGAGGGAAATGTCTCCCCCACCCCAACCAGGAGGCTAATCCTCTTCCCTTTAAAGGATATGATCTGAAAACAAACAAACAAACGAATGAATGAATGAGTGAGTGAATGAATAAATAATAAAAGTAAAAAATAAAAGGATATGATCTGTGACAACTTTCTTGACACGTCCCCCTCCGGGGCTGTGTTTAAAGCAGCTCATGTGGCATAAAGCTTATTCAGCTGTGGAATAGGTTCTGACCATGGGTTCATCACGGGTGGTACGAGGGACTCTTCCTGGCTCTGGCTGATCCCCACTCCTCCGCTCCCCTGGCTGGGGGCTAATTCTGCTCATTGAACCCTTTCTCTAGAAGGCACCATTGAGCTCCCGAAGCCTTCCATCCCTAGGTTCTAGATGGTTTCCACTGAGTTCTACCCTAGCTGGGAGTATCAGGAGCCAGAGAAGGAGAGACTTCCCTCTGAGGTGAGGTTGCTCCCAGGAGGGAGCAGATGCTCTGAGTCCAGAGCCAGCACCCCTTGGGGGAGGGGACCCCTGGACCACAGGGTACACACAGGTGAGGGAATTGAGCCCCAAAGAGCCATGGGAAGTAGGATGCAGAATGGGGTCCAAGCCCCCCCAATGTCAAGGAAGGAAGGAAGAGGGAGGGATGAGGGGATGATGGAGAGACGGATGAATGAATAAGTAGAAAGAATGGTGGAGGGATGGAGGGCTGAGAGGATGATAGAGACAAATAGATGGACAGGTAAGAGTTTACTAGGGCTGGGTATGACATGAATGGTGGCCAGCAGCAGGATGGAGGCCGGGTTCAAGGCCATCTTCCCAGCCCAAATCCAGCGTCCCAAAGACAGAGTCCAGGGCTCCGGGGAGAGGGGATCTGCACCAGCATCAGAAGGGTCCTGGGGGAGCTTCTGGGCCAGCAGCTCGTCGGACGGTTCCAGGCTTGGCTGAGGTCACCCGGTCAGCCTGCCCCCAATCCGGGCCAGAAGCCGGGTCTCCCCACTCCCCAGCAGCCAGAGGGGGGGACAGCTCCATTTCTGCTCGGGGCCGTGCTCCCGCTCCCACTGTCTTTCCCCTCCTTTTCCGTGACTTCTCTATAGGAAGCCAGCTTGATTAGAGGCGTGCCCGCTGGCAGTGCCGCCAGTTAAATTTGTCTGTGTGTCTCGTGGATCTCAAGGCCTTGAACATCAGTACCAAGGTTTGTCATGTCTACAGAGCTAACACCAGCACCCTTCACACTGAGTTTCCCATGGTCTGGCCGATGGTCTGCAGGTGACCTCCCCGCCCTCCTTTCCTCCTTTCAGAGAGCTCGGGTCCCCACCAGGGGCTCCCCTCATGTTCTGTCCCGTCTCCAGAGCATACCCTCTCCTCTCCGCTTCCCCCCTCCATGGGCCTCAGTTTCCTTCTCTATAAAATGAGGAGATGGAGCAGATTGCCCCCCTCCCGGCCCCGGAGCTCTCTCATAAACCTAACCCTAGAATCTCCCATGGAGGGGAGCCCAGAGGCCTCTCTGCAGGCCCACTCCTAGCTGCAATCTCGCCCCCGGATGCACCCGCAGCCTTTCCCAGGAAGAGGCGACTTTAGGCCGGCTCCAATACCCAGGAAGCTTTCCCCAAGATCCAGCTGCTTGTAGTTTGTCCCCAACGTGACCCCTCTTCCCAACAACAGCTCTTCAGACCCTCGAACCCAGCTCTCGTGTCTCCTGGGGGCTTTTCTTTGGGTTCACGGTCCTGTGGGAGTCTCCCCCAGACTGGACTCAAGGCTTTCACCATCTGGTTGCCTCTTGGACAGCCTCCGGTTGTTCGTGGTGCTCCCTCACACATCAGACCGCGCCATCCTTCAGAGCCGCTCCTCCTCTGGATTCCTTGCTGATCCCCACGGTCTTGGGTGCGAGCCCCTCAGACGTGAGCTTCCGAGGGCAGGAACATTTGCCTCTTGTGCCCTTAGCACAGCGCCCGACAGGTGGTAGCCTCTCGTAACTGTTGAAATCCCGCCACTGCCGTTTCCTGGCTGACTGGACATAGCCACCAACGAAGAGCCGGCTTCCCGCAGAGTCTCTTGTGCTGGGCCAGCTCTCAGATCCCCCCTCCACAATAAAGCCCTGGCAGGCAGGGCCTGAGCTTGAGGCTCAGACACCTCCGAGAAGACAGAGAAGGGTTCAGTCCAAGCTTCCGTCATCCAGAGGAGGAGTTCAGGGGCAAGGTGAGTGACTTACCCAGAACCACACAAGGCAATGGGAGCCCGATCTGAACCCAGAACTTTGACTTCAAAGCCAAGGCTCTTTCCAACACCTTCCCCCAGCCCCAAGCTAAGGGCCTTGAAAGACACTTAGTGAAGGTAATGGGGCTGTACACTTCCCGGCCCTTACCCTTCCAGGTCCTCCTCTTCGGGGCTAGTCTCCTCTTGTCTTCCTTCAGCAAACTTCCTGAGCAGCTCTGGGGGGAGGGGGGGAGGGCCCTGGCCAGCCCAGTGACCTCCTTTGGTCTTGACCTTGGGTGGAAAGAGGGCTGGGCTCAAGGCCCCAAGACTGAAGCTTCAATCCCAGCTTTGTGACCCAAAGGATGCGAACACTTCTACTTCCTGGCTTACGGCACTGGGGAAACTTACAGGGCGCTAAAGAAGTGTGAGGGGGGGAGGGAGCTCCCCCCAGCACCCAGGACCACCTCGGACACAGGAGGCATTTTAAATGCTTGTTGATGGACTAAGTGGTCGCTTATATTAGCACATATCCAAGTTGTCTCTGGCTCTATTGTGGATTGGGTGCAGAGTAGATATTTTTTAAATATTTCTCGGTTGATTGATAGGTTATATATTAAAGCTTTCCCTAACTTAATTCTAGCATTTTCACTCTTTTAATTAGCTCCTCTTTATTCTATAGAGAGCATGTTTTGTATAGATTTGCTTTCGTGTTTTCTCCCCCATTAGAGAATTCATAGAGGGCAGAGACTGTCTTTTGTCTTTTTTTTTTGTATCCCCAGAGCTTAGCACAATGCCAGGCATACAGTAGATGCTTAATAAATGTGCATTGAAACAAATATGTATCCATTATCTCCCTTGGCAAGGTTATAAACCCATAGGGGACAGGAACTATCTTGGGTCTCTTTTTGTATACCTAGAGTCTAGTACAATGCCATGTACACAGTAGGTGCCTAATAGATGTTTGTTGAAATGAATATGTATCTATGTTGATTCCCTTGGCTAAATTATAAGCTGCTAGGGGGCAAAGACTGTTTCACGTCTGTTTTAGCATCTCCAGGACATAGCACAGAGGCTGGCACTTGGTACACACTAGAGAAAGATCAGCTAACCTTATAGAGCACTGGAGGGTTCCCCAAAGCAAATTGTAACCATTATCTCACTTGACCCTCAGAACAACCCCATGAGGCAGGTATTTCTCTCATCCCATTTAGCAGATGGGAAAACTGAGGTCCAGAACAGTTTTATGACTTGCCTAAGATCACATAGCTCTTAAGTGTCTGAGGCTGGATTTGAACTTTGAAATTTTCCTGATTCCAGGTCCTCTGTTCCACCCACTATGCCATTCAGCTGCCCAAGTTCTTACTGAGTGATGAGTAGTTGATTTGTGACCAGCTATTCCATAGCAAAAGGAGCCCTGGGGAGTAGGAGACAGCATTAAACTTGACATCAGAAAACCTAGACCCTGGATCTTACTCCTTGTGCTTCCTCTTCCTACTTGTACTTTCTACTTACTATTTACTACTTGTACTTGCTCTTCCTACCTGTACTCTCTACTTACTATTTGCTACTTATGCTTGCTCTTTCTACTTATACTTTCTACTTACTACTTATTACTTGTACTTGCTCTTCCTACTTATACTCTCTACTTACTATTTACTACTTGTACTTGCTCTTCCTACTTGTACTCTCTACTTACTATTTACTACTTATGCTTGCTCTTTCTACTTATACTTTCTACTTACTATTTATTACTTGTACTTGCTCTTCCTACTTATACTCTCTACTTACTATTTACTACTTGTACTTGCTCTTCCTACTTGTACTTTCTACTTACTATTTACTCCTTGTGCTTGCTCTTTCTACTTATACTTTCTACTTACTATTTATTACTTGTACTTGCTCTTCCTACTTATACTCTCTACTTACTATTTACTACTTGTACTTGCTCTTCCTACTTGTACTCTCTACTTACTATTTACTCCTTGTGCTTGCTCTTTCTACTTATACTTTCTACTTACTATTTATTACTTGTACTTGCTCTTCCTACTTATACTCTCTACTTACTATTTACTACTTGTACTTGCTCTTCCTACTTGTACTTTCTACTTACTATTTACTCCTTGTGCTTGCTCTTTCTACTTATACTTTCTACTTACTATTTACTACTTGTACTTGCTCTTTCTACTTGTACTTTCTACTTACTATTTGCTACTTGTACTTCCTCTTCCTACTTGCTCTTTCTACTTACTATTTGCTACTTGTACTTCCTTTTCCTACTTGTACTTTCTACTTACTATTTACTACTTGTACTTGCTCTTTTTACTTGTACTTTCTATTTAGAATTTACTACTTGTATTTTCTCTTTCTACTTGTACTTCTAGTTACAACTTTGTATTTGTTCTTTCTACTTGTACTTTCTATTGTTTACTATTTGTATTTGCTCTTACTACTCTCCTCCTCTCTGAGACTCTATTTCCTCCCATGTAAAATAAGCCCCTGTCTGGGCACCTAGGCTTCAAGTCCTGTAATACAACTCCCCACAATGAGTGTAGAAGGGATCCCAGACATCTTCTGGCCCCAGACCTAATCTGACAGAAAAGGCATCTGACTGAGCCCAGCCATGGTAGGATTCAACCCCAGGATCTCTTACTTCAAACCCAGGACTCCGGCCATTTGTGCTATCTCCCTTCCACATTTGTGGGAATAAGAATAAGTGACTGCATGCTCAGAGCCTCAGTTTCTCTGAATGTAGAATAAGCAATTATCCTTTAACGATATAGATCTCAGAATACCGTTGATCTCCCACAGTCCTCTTGCAATGGCCATTTTTTATTTAGGTCAGACTGACAGATGTGAGGGAGCTCTTCAGAATCCTTTGAATTTTCACTTCTCTCCTTATTAGTGATTTGGAGCCTTTTTCCCTTCTGGCTGTTAATCACTTGGACTTCATCCTTATTAGGGTGGTTTTTTTTTCTATCTAGGAAAATGCTAGTGGTGGTGACTGGTGTAGCGTCACAATTTAAAAAGAAAAAAAGCAAATAAAAAAATACATTTTGAAGCAGTGCTGAAATAGGTAGGAACCCTTCCTGATGGAAACAGGTCAGAATCCATTTCCTTCCCCCCCCACACTCCTAAATGCACCGTGTGCCTCAGCCGATCTTATCCCATCTGCACTCCTCACCCAGCTAGATCTCCAGAAGGTCCGTGTCATCATCAGGGACTTTAGAGATCACCCTATCTCTTCCTCCTATTTTATAGATGAGAAAATTGAGACCCAGGATTCCAGAGCTAGGAAGCACTGAAACTGAAATCGAGATCAAATAATGCTGTTGAGGACAGAAGGAAATGATGGCTGGTCCTAGTAATGCTTCTTCTCAACCAATAGCCACCTAGAACCCAATTCTACGGCCAGGTCTGAAGCCTGCTCAGCTTGATGGGACCAACCAGAGCCTCTGAGCTCTTCTAGGAGCCTGGGGCAAATTTGTTCTGCTTCCCTGACCTCAGCTTCCTCATCTGTGAAATGCTGCTAAGGTACTGATGATCTTACGATGAGCCTAGGATGCTCTCAGCCTTCCACTGTCCCCCTCTGCACAATGTGACAGGGCCTTGGGTTTTTGAAGGGGAGCCCCTCAAAGGGTTTTTTAAGAGCCCTGGAAGTGGACCGTGCATCTGTCATTCCTGTCTAAGGCTTGGCCGGGGAGGGCCCACCTGCAGCGGCGTCAGTGGGTCAGGCAAGGGAGCCCCCATCGCAGCATGCTCACAGCGACCTGACCTGCTGAAGTAAATATCCACGCTAGCGGCCAAAGGGAGGAGGCTGCTTCTCAGGCACATCGTCAACAGTGTAGGAAAAGGAAATCTTTATTTTATATTTTTTTATACTTTGACACAAGGAAAATAAAATGTATATTTTTATATAGACTGCAGTCTGAGTAGGAAGCAGCATTCTGGAACCGATGCCCCCTGTAAACATGGCATGAGAGAGATGGGGATGGCGGACAGCAATATTCAGAGACAGGCTTCCGGAGAGCGGCGGACGCGCCGCCTTGGCAAACGGGAACTGGCAATGTCGTTCGGGAGGATTCCAACTTAGAAACTGGTGAGTTTTTGTTGTTTTTAAGTGTGTGTGCGTGTGTGTGTCTGTGTGTGTGTGTCTGTGTGTGCGAGACATTCGGCAAGGGAGAACTTTTTCCTTAAGGGCTTGGGAGTCAGGGGCTGGGGCAGCTCAGGGGAAATTACTCAGAAGCCCCTCGTGTGCCTGACCTCATTTAAGAATGACCCCTCTGTGGACAGAGGGCAGAAGCCTCCCTTTTAATTCTCCTGTGTAGGGGGATGCACTTTATATACACCGGGTTTCTCTATAAAGGCATCCGGTTCCCCTGTGGCCCCAGCCTCGGTTTACCCCAGCCATACTGGGTAGGTGCTATCCTTCCCTAGGAACCATTAACAGGACCAGGGCAAAGTCCAGAACAGGAGCACGGGGAGAACCAGGCCGAGGGCCAGGCTGGGCTGAGCAAGTACGAGGAGACCGCCGCTGCCGCTGCTGCTCCCACTGCTGCTGCCGCCACTGCTGCCCGTGGGGCCCAGGCGGCACTGGGCCTTGGTCCGGTTCTTTCGGGAGCAGCCGGGCCTCCGGCGAGGGGGAGCCACGGAAGATTCCCCGGGCTCCAAGAGATCGGGCTGGAAGTTGGTCAGAGGGACCTCCACGTTGCTGGGGAAAGTCCCAAAGGGCGAGTCATTGATGTGCTTCTGGCTGGCGTTTTTGGCAGGGTCGGACTCCACCATTTTGGGCTTGGACATGTTCTCCTTGTCCTTCCGGCCGTTGCCGTTGGGAGGGCCGCCGTACTGGGGTCCCCCGTGCCCAGTGGCTTCGTACATGAAAGACTTGTCCACCTCCGGCTGGCAGCATTTCAGAGGGCCGTCGTGGGGCCCCGCGGGCAGGGGCTCCATGGTGGGCCCTTTGCCGTGCCTGACCTTGGACCCGGAGCGGACCTGGTTGACGGGGTCGACGCAGCCCTCCAGGTCGGCGCTGTGCAGCCGTTTGAGGTCCTTCCCGGCCAGGCGCAGGGGCAGGTGGCACTCGAGGTCCGAGGAGGAGCCCTTAAACTGCTTGAACCAGCTCCACAGGGACTTGGCGCGGCAGTCGCAGATCCAGGGGTTCCCGTTGAGCCGCAGGTACTGCAGGTTCGTCAGCGGCCCCATGGTCTCCCCCGCCAGCACCGTCAGGTTGTTGTTGAATAGGTATAAGGTCATGACTTTCCCCAGGTCGTGGAAGGCCCGCGGGTGCACCCGGGACACCTGGTTCTGGTGCACCAGGAGCCGGTCCAGGTTGACCAGGCCCCTGAAGACGTTCTCTGACAGGTTCCGGATCCTGTTGTCATGCAGGAACAGGTAGGTGAGGTTGGCCAGGTCCAGGAAGGTGTCATCCTGGAGGGCCTGGAGGTTGTTGTCCTGGAGATAGAGGTACTGCAGGGAGAAGAGGCCGCGGAAGAGGCCGGGGGACAGCTCCAGGAGGCCGCAGCGGTCCAGGTGCAGGGTGTGCAGGCGCCGCAGGCCGCGGAAGGTAGCAGGCGCGATGGCGCGCAGGTTCACGTTGTCGCTGACGTCCAGCTCCTCCAGCTTGTCCAGGCCGGCGAAGGCCGCGGCCTCGATGACGTCGATGGCGTTGGAGTGGATCCAGAGGATGGTCAGGTTGCGGCAGGAGCGGAAGCTGGCGGCCCCGACCTGCGTGATGCGGTTGTTGTGGAGGAAGATGCGCTGGCTCTGGACCGGGATGGCGGCAGGGATGGCGGTCAGCCCCTGCTGCTGGCAGCTGGTGGTGATCTTGGGCTCGCTGTAGCACACGCAGGCCCCGGGGCACGGGTCCGCTCGGGACTGGAGGTTCAGGCACAGCACCCAGATCAGCAGTTTGCTTCCTGGAGAGGGGACACAAAGGGAGGCCGAGCGTTAGCCCCGATCCCAGGAGAGCCGATGGGCACGTCGTGGCTGCTCTATCCGCTCAGTCGGACCGGGAGCCAAGGCGGGGCCGGGCAAGGCTCGGAGGGACACGGGGGAGAGGAAAGGGCGGAGGGTCCCACGAGGGGTAGGGCTGGACCCCCCCCCCAAAGCTGCCATGGAGGCTAGGCTCCCGGATGCAGCTCTGACCCACATAGCTTCCCCACGACAGAGTGCTAACTGGGACAGGCCACTAGGGCTTTGAACCAGAGTGCCAAATCTTAAAGGGCACCCACGGCGGCGCGTCCCAGGGGAGCTCCTTCCTCCCGACCCCCCTTTTAACACATCTGCTTCATCCCCCACCTTGCCAGGACTTGATCCTTCAGCAGCCTGAAATCATGCCGTGTTCTGCACTTGCTTCCCTGTCAGCTGCATGGCAGGAGGACAGCTCCCGCCTCTCCCTACCTCTCACTCCTGCCCCAGGGCACAAAAATGTCCTGGTTCCAAATCCACCCAGAATTCCTTGTGCTTCTCTCTCTGTCTCTCAGTCTGTGTGTTTCTCTCTGTGTGTCTCTGTTTGTATCTCTGTCTCTCTGTCTCTGTCTCTTGATCTCTCCCTTTTTTTCCTCTCTCTCTGTTCATCTCTGTCTCTGTGTTTCTGTTTCTGTCTCTGACTCTGTCTCTGTTTTTGTCTCTGTCGCTTTTTCTTTGTCTCTCTGTCTCTCTCTATGTCTCTGTCACTGTCTCTCTCTTTCTATTTATGTCTCTGACTCTGTCTCTGTTTTTGTCTCTGTCGCTTTTTCTTTGTCTCTCTGTCTCTCTCTATGTCTCTGTCACTGTCTCTCTCTTTCTATTTATGTCTCTGACTCTCTGTCTCTGTTTTTGTCTCTGTCTCTCTTGGTCTCTCTGTCTCTCTCTATGTCTCTGTCATTGTCTCTGACTGTCTCTGTTTTTGTCTCTGTTTGTTTCTGTCTCTGTCTCTCTCTGTGTCTCTCTCTTGCTCCCCGCCTCCTTCTCTCCCTCCATACCTCATAATCGACATCCCTGCTTCCAAGGTCACCAGAACCAAACAGCCTCGAGGAGCCCCCTCCCCGCCCCCCCCCCGCCTCCGGTGCGATGCCATTCTGGGTAGACTATTAGCTGTGGAATCAGGAAGATTCCAGTTTCTGCCTTAGACACTATCTGGGTGGTGCTGGGTAGGTCACTTCATCTCTGCCTTGATTTCCTCATCTGTCAAATAGGGATAATAGCAGCACTGATTCCCCAGGGAAACGTTTGCAAATCAGTCTGGAAGCCTCAAACCCCACCTGCGTGCTCCTCATTGTTATTAGTCCCCAGAAGCCTTCTGGCCCCAGCCCTCCTTAGACCCGAGGGACCCACCAAGGCCCCCTCTTCCCAGCAACATGTCCACCTCAGTTCTCCGCACTGACTGGGAGACTCGGCCCCTGCTGGCTGGGACTCAGTGAGCTGCTCCGGCCCTCACTGGCCCCCCACCCCAGGGCTGGAACTTCCTGCCCCCCTTCCGCTACCCCATGACAGACGCATAGTCCTTCCCCAGGCTGGTGCTGCCCTGGAACACTCCAGAAGCCAGTGACATGTCACTGCACCAGGGGTCCGAGGGGGGAGAGCCGACACTGCTGTGGGCCTTGTGAGCAGGAAGGGCTCGGCACCTGAAACCCTGGGGTTTGGGCCCAAATCCAAACCCTGCCCCGTTTTCTCTGCCTCTTCTTGGGCAAGGCAGAGCCTCTCTGAGCCTCAGTTTCCTTCTCAGTGGGGAGGGGGGCAGACCCTCCTCCTTTCCAGTGCAGAGCTCAAGCATGAGCAGAATGTAAAGCTCCAGGCCCCAACATGGTGGCAGCCAGGACCGAGGATCTGGGGCGTGGGGGGACCCCAGGGACTCGCACAGAGGAGGAAACAAGTCTGGGAGGAGCCGAACCTCATCCCTCCTGAACCAGCTGAGCTATGTCAAAGGCCCAGGGGACTCTGGGGAGCCAAGGAAGAGACCCAGCCCCAGGGGGAAGGGCTGAGCCCTGGGGGGAGGGATCCAAGTCCTGGGGTGGGGGACCTGAGCCCTGGGGGGAATGACATGGGAAGTCCCCCCGGCCCCACAAAGGCAGGATCTTCTCAGTCCAGACCACCAGGGGCAGGACCTGTCCAAGGGCATCCTGGAGAGTCAGCGGGATGCAGGCTCTCCCCTCCGGCCTCATCCAGATCCCTGGGCTCCCAGCCAGATGCCGCCCTGTGGACCATCCAGCCCGACTCCTTCTGAACCCACCATCCCTGCCACATACAGCATTTCCAACGAGCAAACATTTCTCACTCACTTGGATACCTTTGGTGATGAAAAACTCACTATCTTTCCAAAGGGCTCTCCCTGAAAAGCCTCTACCTGCCTGTCCTCGGCCCCACCAGCCCCCCCCCCACCCCCGCCATTCCCGGTTTTGTCCTTGGGAGCCTTGGGGTCATGGGCCAGAGAACAGCAGAGACCTCAGGCCTCCTCTAGCCCGAGGGTCTGACCTAAGAGCTGGGGACCCCGCATGCAGTGGCTGATGACGAGGAGCCCTGAATGATGATTTTCCGTAGGCTGGAGCCATAGCGTCTCTCCCAGAACCCACTCTCCTGTTTTCAGGTAGAAGCAGAAGCTGTTTCGATGAATAAACTACAAACTCACTTAAAAGCATTCCGGAATGAACAGAATCGGTTCAGGTTATCGTCAGTCTTCTCTCATCTTCCGAAGACACAAGTCTGACCTCCTCCCTCCCCTGCTCATCGGCCTTCAGGGGCTCCCCGTTGCCCCTTGGAAAACACAAACCAGCTGCTGAGGGTTGGGGGGGAGATCCTTTACAACCCGGCTCCCCTCATGGCTCCAGCTTCCCTTTACATCCCTCCACTTCTCCCAACCCTTTCTAACCAAAGCATCTCCCACCTCTGAGCCTTTGCCCAAACCGTCGGCAGACCTTCCCCCCTCTCTCCAGCAGCGCTCCCGTGCCAGACGCGCCCCTTGTCCCCTTTCCAGAACCAGGCCCGAGGATGTCCCCAGAGGGGAGCTGTGGGAACATGGCAGATCCGCAGCCCCTGCTCCACTAGCTAGTGTAAGCAGGTTGTGAGTAAGGTGGCCCCAAGGCTGCTTCCCCATCCCTTATGTGGAAATAGTCTCCCTGCCTCCTGCAAGCGGGCTCTGGGACTTGGAGGAGTCCCCTTTTTCCCTCTTCTCTCAGACTTTCCCTGCTCCCTCTGAAAAGGGGGCTAGAGGGTCTCAAGGGCGCCCCTGTTGCCGCCCCTCCTCCGTCTCCTTTCTTCCCTCCTGCCCCTTTTCCTCCCCTCTCCTTTCCTCTCCTGGGCCGCTCCTTTCGCTTCCCCTCCCTCCTCTCCCACAGCTTCCTTCCTATGCTGTTAGGATAAGTCACTGGCTTGGATATAATTATCTAATTCAGTGTGATTGATCTGATCCTGCAAGGAGATGTCATGGGCCAGAACTTGAGACAAGGTAATGTACTTAGTTCACACCTTTAAAGGAGTTCGCTCATTGGTTCACACATTAGACTTCACACCTTTAGAGAGCATAGAAAGGACAAGTTCTGGGAGGAGGATTCAGAGTCAGGATTCGGTCAAGGGAAGAACTTCAGGGGAGATTCGCTAGGCAGAAGCCCACAAGCCCCGGCCCTATCCCCTGAGACCGGGCCCTGTGGGCCCACAAAAGGCCTTCAGAGCCTTCAGGAGGAGCTCGGGCACCTCACCCCGGCTCCTAACACTGGGGCTCCTGGCAAAGCTCTCCTAGGACCCGTTCAGAGAGTGGAGACGGGACAAGCTCCTGGGGGCCCCAGCTCTGCCATGCACTGTCTGTAGGACCTGGAACCAGGCATGGAGCCTGTCTGGGTCCCCGCTTCTTCAGCTAAAACATGATAATATTAATAATGATGATGATGATATATTTATATAATAATAATAGCGTTTTAAGGTTTACAACGCATTTTATGAAGATCTCACTTGACCCTCACAACTCTGAGAGAAATATTATTATGATCCCCATTTTACAATGAAGGAAACTGAGTCAGGCAGAAGGTTCTCGCAGCTAATAAAGTGTCTGAGACAGAATTTGAACTCGGATCTCCTGACTCCAACCCAACAGCCAGGTCACCGGTTCTCCCAGGCACCTCTGGGGCAATGGGTGCTGGAGGGTGGAAGAGGGAATGCGGGAGGGCCGGCTCTCTGAGTCTCACTGTCCACCACGCTTAGATCAGAAGGCCAGGCGGGGTGGTCCCGGGAAGGAGCCCCAGGCGAGCCCTCTCCCCATGGTCGGAGCAGAGGAGAGCCAGCAGGGGCTGCCCCGGGGCTGCTGAGCTCTGGCTCCCCTCCCCACACACACCTCCCCAGGCTTCTGAGGAGGGAGCGCTCCCGGGCTGAAGCATCCTCCCCAGGAGGGCCCTGAGCCCCAAGATCTCACCGAGCCCGGACATCCGAGACTCTTAAACAACGAGCCTGAGCTCGGAGCGCCCTGAGAACGGGGAAGGAGCTTAGACCTTAGAACCCGGGAGATTAGAACAGCCAGGACCTCGGAGAGCGCATGGCTCCCACCCAGCCCCGCCCTCCTTGTCCGCCAGCCCAATCTGAGGTCCTGAAACAGACCGTGTCCAAGTTCACGCAGTTCCTCCCCCGCCAGGAGTTGCCCCTCCCCCTCGCCCCCCTCAGCTGCCTTCCTCTCTCACACCCTGTGGGAGCACAGACCACTGCAGACGGGTGCACACGTGGGGTGTGAGTGCACACATGTGCACTGTGCACACTCATCACAGATACGGCATCGCGCCTGACACGCACATCCATGTGCACGCCGCGGAGCCATGCATACACACGCTGTGGGTTTGGATACTAGACACATGCGTGCCTACAAGAACACACATGCACACACGGCGTACACAGGCGCACCGTGCAGCCATGGCAGCGCTGACCATCTGTGCGTGAGCACAAGTGCACCTATCTGCACACGTGTGTGCTCTCATACACGCACACACATTGCACACCAGTGCAGCGCTGACCACTTTGCGTGAGCACAAGTGCACCTATCTGCACACGTGTGTGCTCACACACACGCACACACATTGCACACTGATGCAGCGCTGACTATCTGTGCGTGAGCACAAGTGCACCTATCTGCACACGGTGTGCTCACACACATTACACACACATTTGCACACCAGTGCAGCGCTGACCACCTTGCATGAGCACAAGTGCATATATCTGCACACACATGTGCTCACACACAGAAGCTCGTACACACATTGCACATCAGTGCAGCGCTGACCACCTGGGCATGAGCACAAATGTACACATCTGTATACACATGTGCTCACACACACGCACACACATTGCACACCAGTGCAGCGCTGACCACTTTGCGTGAGCACAAGTGCACATATCTGCACACGGTGTGCTCACACACATTACACACACATTTGCACACCAGTGCAGCGCTGACCACTTTGCATGAGCACAAGTGCCCCTATCTGCACACACACGCCCCCCCCCCCTTTTCTCGGGCTCAGCTTTGCTAGCTTCCTCTCTCATTTGCATATCCGCCCAGAAGGCAGCCTGGGCATAAATAACACTGGCTGAGCCTTCACCCTCCCACAGAGCAGCTGACTCTCGGAGGAAGCGCTCCCCAGCTCTCCCCCTCCCTTCACTCCCTTCTCCCCTATTTGCTCAGTTTCTCCATCTGGAAAATGGGGCAGTAGCACCTGCCCTGGCAAGCCCGGGGCGGGGGGAGGGTAATGCGCCCATCAAAGAGCTTATGTGGAAAGAAAGCGGATGGGCAAAGAGGCTTGGGACTTCCTGGATGGCAGAGCGGGTCCGCCGCCCCCCTCCCCCACGCTGCCCCAAAGCGGGCGGGGCTCGGCCACCCAAATCCTCTTACAGTCATCTTAAGGGAAAAGGTGACTTCCTCGCCCAAGGTCACGTGGAGATTCGCACTCAAACCTAGGGCCCCAGGCCCCTCCCCCGCGCCACGCTAAAGCAGAGCTGTGAAGGTTCGGATCAGTGTCTGTTTTATCCCTTTGGGGGGGGGGGGGTTGCAGGATGCCGCTTGCGTTTGTTTTTAGCTGAGAGCTGCCTTTTGGGGCGGCGGCAGATGCAGCGGGATCTCGGGCGTGTCTCGCCCTGCCCCCTCCTTTCGGGGCGGAATCTGCGGGGGGGGGGGGGGGAGGGGGGGAACTTCCAAGGTCACGCAGGGAACGGGCCGAGCCAGAGCCCGGATCCGGGCTCCCCGCGGGCTCTGGCAGCAGGCCTCCCAGGCGGAATTTTACTGGGGCCCTCTGTCCCGGCAGGCCCTGAGCCCCAGCTCCCTGCGGCCCGAGGGCGGGGCGAGGCCGGTCTGGAGGAGGACCAGCGGGGGGGGGGGGGGGGGGGGAAGGGGGAAGGGGAAGACGGCTGAGGGCTGGGAAAGACGGGGAGGGGGAGGGAGCCTCCCAGAGAGGGGGCTGCTTGAGGAGGCAGCGGCCTCCCCTTCCCCGAGGGCCTCGGAGCAGAGGCTCAGGACCCCTGGCAGGGGCGGGAGGAGCTCCGCCTCTCAGTTATTACTCCCGGGCATCAGGAGCATCCCTCCTTAAGTAAACTCCGCGGCTGAAGGCGGAGCTCACCCCTGCTCCGGTCCCGCGGGCCCCGCCTCCCTTTCGCACTTTATTTATTGATCTATTTGTTCAATTTTTAACATTCTCTTTTAAATGTGGAGTTCCAGATTCTCTTTCCCTCCTGTCCCTCCTCCAGCCGTGGAGAAGGTGAGCAAGAGATATCAATTATGCATGGGAAGTCACGCAGAACCTGGTTCTCCCTTCTGCTTTAAAGGGCAAGACTAGCTGCCCCCCCCAAAAAAAACCCAGCGGGTCCATTCCCCCCACCCAGCTCAGCCGGAGTCAGGAAGCCCAGGCTCCTCCGGACTCTGTGACCAGCTTGCTCTCTCATCCCTTGGCCTTGGGGCCAGGCCAGTGGCCCCATTTATTGGCTTCAGGAACCGTTATCCCTATACCAGCTAATTGTGGTCCGGAGGGGGACTTGAATCCAGGCCTTCCTGCCCTCAAATACAAACTAGACACAGCCTGGTGGGCGCTGCCGCCTGACTCGTTCCTGCCACAAGACCCAGAGAATCAGGGACTGGGGATGTCGAAAAGAATGATACAAATTAAATAGATCAGTAACAAGGTGGAAGAGGGAGGCAAGGCAGGGAGGCCAGGCCCCCTGCCACTGAGCAGAGCCAGTCCTGCCTGCGGCCCTCCTCCCCCCAATGGAGTTAACATTCCTGTCAGGAGATTCAGCGCTCCAGAGCAAAGAGCCCTGAGATCAGAGGTGGGACATCTGGATTCAGCCAGTCCAGCCCAAGCCTCAACAGCCTCCTCTGTCATAGAGAAGTGGGTGAGACGTCCAGCCCTTCAAAGACTCTCCAAACCCAAGAATCCCCAAGTGGGAAGGAGTCCCAGAGGAACAGGTATCTCCCCTACGACGTCCCCAGCCAGGGTCCTCCAGGGAACAGTGAGGTTCCCAGATGCTGCCTAAGGTCCTTCTCTGGGACAGCTGGGATTTCTACAACTGCCTTTCCTCAGCAGTGCCCACAAATCCTGGGCCTGGAGTTGGGAAAAACGGGGAGCAACGGCCTTGGGGTCCCCCAATGGGATCCAAGGTAACTAGAGAACTACTGGGGCCATGGGGGTGACACCTTTCCCATAGAACTAGGAGGAGCCGGGTCTGGCCCTGCCTCTGAGCAAAATGGACACAAAACCTGTTCAGTCTTAAGAGTAGAGCAGCTTGGGATGTCTCGGATGGAAATTTCCTTAGCCATAAATAACACATCAGCACAGACTCTTCCAAAAACAGAGGAAGATTCCTACTCCCCACAAGGAGAAAGGATGCAAGGTTTTTTTCCTCAGCACCAGCCCTGTCTTCCCCAGTGGCCAGGGAGCTCATCGGGGAAGGGGGTTTCCAATACCAATCTCAGTATCAAACAAAGCAGAGAGTGCTGGGCTGAGATGGAGTCAGAGGCCAGAGTGCAACCCCATCTCTGCCCTTCAGGAGCTCCGGGACTTCGGTCTCTGAAGGCTCATCTCAGGGAACAAGAGAGACTGACCAGACAGTCCCTAATCCTACCAGGCAGCAATCCAGTCACAAAGGCCTTCTCCCTTCCTCCTCAACTGTCCCTTGAACCTTAGCTGGGCTACTACCTACCCAGGTGACTGTCGAGACATGTCTTCCTCTTGCTAGTTTCCAGTGGTACTAAATGATCTAACT